>NC_058407.1:76438300-76612730 GCF_002201575.2 Neomonachus schauinslandi | reverse complement strand
TGGTTATAGGCCAGATTTTCATTTTAGACGAGATCAAGTGTGTTCAGGGTGGTATGGTTATAGGCCAGATTTTCATTTTAGAGAGATCAGTTGACTATTGGGATTGGATTTGAGAAAATGATACTAGCGGCAAGAGCCAATTTAGGAGATTCTGGACCCGATTGATAGGGAAAAGAAGAAAACAGTGACTGGGTGGGACACAGTTGATCCAAATGGGCAGGGGATTTTTTATGATGGTATAAGTTCCAAATGCTTTTAACAATAATCCTACAAAGTAGACTCTGTTATTAGCCCTATTTATAGGTGAGGAATATGAAGGTTGAAGGGGTAAAGTAACTTGCCCCAGGTCATGGAGCTGACAAATGGTGGGTCCTGGATTCAGGCCAGACAATCTGAGTCCAGAACCTACTTTTCTAACTATCATCCAACTCAGCCTCAACAACTGACCTCAATTCAGACCTCATAACTCTTAACTCCTCAGTCCCAGGTTTATTCTCAAAGAATCAAAAAATTGTATAGCTTGGAGAGTAACAAGGCTAATCCACTCCCATAGTTTGTTCATTCTTTCTTTCTCTTATTCATTCCCAAATATTTATTGAGCTCCTGCTCTGAATCAGATGCTGTACTTACCATTTTACATTCATTATCTGTTTTTAAGCCTCTTAATCATCTTATTGGGGAATTGTTGAGGAGTATTACTTTCCCCACTTTATAAAGAAAACACTATTTCAGTATCTCCCACAGTGCTGAGGATAAAGCGTATCTTTCATCAATTCTAGCTGCGTTTACTTGACTTCAACATGTTTACAACAAAATTGGTTGAACTTAAGGATCCTACCAGCACAAGTACCTCTATTCCCTTAGTACTTTCTTCTTTAATTCTAAATACTACTATTTGAGGACTACGTAAAAGAAGCTGCAAAATTGATTCAACTAGAACAACCACCAAAAAAAGATGGTTCAGCCGCTTCTGGTCCAAAACTTTACATATCTTCACCCATCAAATTATAGAGGCGCAGATGCCAAACTTTTATAGATTTTTAGTTCAACCAAATTAGTTTCTTTTCTCTCTGCTTGCCAAACACAAGGCAGACTCTCTTTACCCCAATGAAAACTTCACTGTTACAGGCAACAGCCAACTCCCTACAGACTCCGAAGTCATTGTGATCTCGCAACTCTTGTCCCCTGCACACCCTTTCCAGATTGATCCTGTGAAATTACCTCATTACCATCTCTCCCTCAAGCATTTACAGCACCTTCCAGGCCATATACAAGGCACTGCCCAAATCACTGAGGCACAAAGCTTTCAAGGACAGAGACAAGGTAGCTCAGTTCCATCACGTCATTCCTAGAGCCTGATTCCCAGTAGGAATGTAATCAATACTCATAACCTGCCAATTCTTCATCTAATCATTCTTCAGGGGATAGGATAAAAATGACAATGTAGGTGAATGTTCCGAGTTTTTCTCTCCACCAAATAAATTAGGCTTTGTCTCTCGCCACTGTTCATTCCCACCCTCTCCAACTGCCCCTATGTTTGTTGTGAGCCCGAATCAGGAAAATGGGCTGAGGGATGAATGCTTTATTCCTATGAAACAGTAGTGAAAGGGAAGATGGAACTTTCTTTCACGGAAGCCATTGAGTGTGGGGAGCTGACGCTTTGGAAGTCTGGAGGGATGTGCAGGGGATGAAGAGCTTGGGGAGAGGCTGAGAAAGGCAACAGAAAGGGTCATGATCATGACCAGGGAGGGGTCATGGAGGATGAGGGAAAGAAAGCAAGTGATAGGCCCTTGGGAGATGTGGGATGGTAAATCGTATGAGAGGAAGGGAGTTTAAGCAAGAGTTGCCTTGCAGTTTTACCTTCCTCAAGAAATGTGTGTGAAGGTTTGAGTTCCTATTGGACTTTTCTTCTTTGAATGTGGTGCCCTCTTGAATAACCTATGTGGCTTATGGTTATGATGCAGCGACACATGCTACAAGCATTTATTTAACTTGCCTGGTGATCGCAAACATTATTATACAGGACAGGAGATAAAAATAGGTAAGTGACACTATTAGAGATTCTTACAGTTTAGCTAAAGATTGAGATGATAATATCTGTACCTTAGCTTATACCTTACAAAATCGTTCCTTATTTTAAATGGTGTAAGGGGGCTATGTAAGCGCTGGTCAAATGCAGATTCTTTCCATTTTAGATATAAAGAATCTGAAGCTCAGAGAAGACTTGGCAGTGGCTGTCATCTACTAAGTAGCCGAGTTAGAAATGAAGCTCATGTCTGGGGAGCACCAGGGCTTGTCCCCTTACTCTCTCTGGTCATCGGGGAAAATGAAACAGTAGACAGAGACCCTGATTCAGATGGGTAATGTGGCTTTGTTAAGATTATGAAAGGGAGGTGCCCAGGTTACCTTTGTGACAAGGGTTGTGATTCAGGGGCATGTTAGGCTGCACAGTTATCACCTCTTTCTTGGTGGTAGGGTCACTCTGTGGTCACAGACATCAGTGCTTGGTTGGAGAGTAGGCCTTGCAGATGGCCTCATGGGCTTTTCTCTGGGGGCCGTACCAATGAGGCACGGGGAAGGAAAGACTGTGACTCAGAGGCTCATGGGCACCCAGGAGCCCTGCCAGAGTGCTGCACTTCATGAAATAGGAAATCTGTTACCTTTAGTGCTTACCTGAGCACAACAGAAACTCATGACCTCATGTTCTCTTATATTTTTGTCTTCTAAGCGGCATGTATTTTTAGTCTTTATTTCAATTTCTCTGTCTCTCTGTTTTGTGACTCACAATGTGTTGCTGCAAATTCTGTCTAATAATGGAAGAGAGATATTTATGTTATTTAATTTTAAATGATGATAGATGCAATTGAAATGCAGTGTATGTAAATGTATCACTTACCATTAAATAGTGACAAATGTCCCTGAAAAAAAAAAGTTTAGAAACTATCCCTATTTGCCTCACCAGCACATTATTTTATCTCCTATATTTTAGGTTTATATGAGAAAACATGAAGCAGTCTGGTCTGTACCTCAAAGTTTGATTCCTTTCAAAATAAAAAAAAATTTTAATTAATACAGTACAAACAAATGAACAATCACTAGTACATTCAGGGTAATTTAATATAATTCAATTCAATTAAATATCATTGAAGCAAAAAGGGATTAAAGGCTCAACAGCTGCACTCTAAGTATAGCAATTAATGTAGTTGGAATTCGGGAACCTAAAACTACCCCATTACATCTCAGTGAATCAAAGGATCTAAAGAGCAGTTGTCGAATCATTATTGGATTAACGGAGAACTGTTGATGTTACATCACTGAAATCATAGGTCTTAATCCCTATAATAAAGTCAAGCATCACAGTGTTTGCAAAGCAGAATGAGGTCCTGAGACTGGGGAGATCCATTTCGGATCTCTTCCCTGCTGTCATGCTGACACCCACTGCCAGTGGTCAGTGGGATGTGTTAACAATGCATCTGGCCAGGGATGTCAGAGTCACTGGGGGCCAGACTTAGAGGTAGGGTGTGAGTAGACAACACCTGACTATGATGTCAGGGATTATGAAAATAGTCTCTTGACCAAAATAATATCCTCTGCCCTCTGTCAGAATGTCTGAAACCCAGCCACTGGGGTTATGGTCCCTTGGGTCTTAAGGGTTTTCCAGACTTCCTGACATTTCTGTTGCTAAAGAGGCCAGTTGTTTCTTTCTTAAAGGCAAAGACTTGCAGTTCTAACCATTATCCGGAGATAGATGGTGGTTCAGCTAAGCATGGTAATGCAGTGATTCGGTGGATGACCCAGAGGTGAGATGGGGTTAACAATCTAGGTAGTTAAGCCTTTCCCACAATCACATAATGTTAAGAGAATGAAGATACTAGCTAAATGCAAGAGCTACTTCATTCAGCAAGATTTAAATGAATAACATGATACCTCTTTACATTAAAATTTCTTATCAATTGCGATTAGACTGACTTACTTTTGGCTTCCAAAATTAAGGTACAATTTTTCTTAAGATTGCACAGCTCTGACACTATATTTCTGAACCAACTTTTATGTAATTGCTTTTTGTCTGAGGAGGATTGTTTTTTTTTTTTTTTTGTGGCTGCATTGAAGCTTAGAACTCGGTCTCCTTTGGCACCTTCTATTCCTTTTCATAGGATGAATGGCAAAGTTTCTCTCTCCCTCTGCTCTTTTGACTTCTCTCTGATTAATGGAAGAAAATAACCAAGAAATCATGATAATTGTGTACCAAATTTGGTCCTGTGAAAATGTTTGCCCATTCATTTTCAATTCAATATTCAATTTAGCTTGGCCCACTCAATTTCTGCTCTACCAAGTATGCTCCCAAACCTTCCAGAAAACAGTTGACTGAGATGAACACAAGTCAGTCACAATATCTGCCTCAAACCTCAGGCCAAATTCATTTTCACACCTTTCTTTGAAAGACTGGAAACAGATTTTGAAGAGAATACAATGGCAGTTTTTCTTTTCTCTTTTTCAAACACAGTTGTAGAACTTCTGGTAGGGACGGGATGCCAGCTGAATTCTGGATCTTACTTCAACTCCTCTTGGAAACCATACAGAGAATTTTTCCAGAAGTCACAAAATTTGTTTATAGTGAAGCCTAGAGACAGAGAAAACCTACAAACTCCATTTACATTTAAGACCTGCCAAGCACAGCTGAAGCCAGCAAAATGCTACAGGAAGCCAGGAGGGAAGCATCAGGGAAGAACGGGGAGTCCAGAGGGCTAGGGGTGGTGTGGCTCAGAAAGCTCCAGAGAATTGCTCCCTCAGGAGGGTAATGTTCCACCCCACGAGGGAACTGCTGCAGGTAGGGGTTAGAGCAGAGAGGTTAGAGGTACCAGGGAAGGATGAGAAGAAACATACGGAAGGTGCGTGGGGGTCCAAAGTTGGCATATTTCAGAGAGCATCAAGAAAATATACCCTCATAAATGTGGGGATCACGTTGAAGGCAGTCTCCTGGTTGCAGGAAGTGGTGAAGGAACTAGGGGAGCGTAGGGCTGGCTGGAGAAGCCACCTGGGACCAGGATAAGCTTAGGGAGACACAGAAGATGTGGCTACACAACAGTGTCATATTTAAAGGAAACATTTCTCACTGTACTAATGGAGGAGGTACAGCTCTTGCGTTGCTAAGCCAGGAAAGCCACCCTGGCCCTTACTCCTCCTAATCCATCCCTCTACCTCTAACCTTTAGGATACTTGGGTGGCTCAGTCGGTTAAGCGTCTGCCTTCGGCTCAGGTCATGGTCCCAGGGTCCTGGGATCAAGCCCCATGTCGGGGTCCCTGCTCAGGGGGGAACCTGCTTCTCCCTCTCCCGCTGCCTCCTCCCCCCTGCTTGTGCTCTGTCTCTGTCTCTCTCTCTCAAATAAATAAATAAAATCTTAAAAAAAAAAAAAGCTGGTTCAGGACAATATGGCAATAAAAAAAAAAAAAAAGAAAAGTTAAAGGAAACAGAGAGTAGTCACCCAAAAATACTCTGAGAAAATATGTGAGAAAGAACAGCAAGACATTTCTATAAGACAAAGATAAGTTTTCAGGGAAACCAGTGATAGCACAGATAAAAATTATAATCAAACAATCTATCATTATTTTGAAAAAAAAAAATTAAATGAATCCTAAACATGAAAGCCAAGATGGAGACATCAGGGAAGAGCAGAGCACACAATAGAAGGTGATGGCAGAACTCAGGAAAGAAAGCAAGACAGGAAGTTATAGAAATAAAACACAAAGTAGGAAGGGCATAAGGGGGATCTGACAACAGGGAGGTCATAGGAAAGGATGTGGAGGATAGAAATGGGGAAAACAAACAAAATAAAAGAGAAATACAGAGCTAGGGTTAGCAACAGATCATAGCTACAGAAGTAAAGAAGTGAAGAAAAGCATAGCTCTTGTGTGCTTAATTGGAATTCCAAAGAAGAAACCCAAAAGAAAGCAACAGAATGAATATTTTAACATATAATTAGAGAAATTCATGGCACACTGAGCCACTGTGAGTTGGCCCAGAACCATCAACACCGAGTCACACTTTGGTGAAGTTGTCTTTAAAGATACAGAACAAATCTCTTTTGGAATCTTTTAAAGATGTAGAAAGAATCTTTGCCTTTGGAGAAGCCAGGCAATAGATGAACACCACTTTTAAGGAAATAAAAGCAGGGTGGCATCTGACTTCTGTACAAAAATTCTCAGGACCAAAAGACAGTGAAGAAACATCCACAGTACGCTCAAGCAAGGACAGTGAGCCAAGAATTTCATAGTCAAATCTTACTTTATGTAAAAGGGAAATTATTTTATTTTATTATGATGTCATCTTTAGAGAATTAATCAAAGTTATTTTTATAGTCTCATCAAAGTTCAACAAGTGTCTTATTTTATGTATGTATACATGCATGCATGCATATATCTATGTATTAAGAATGTATTATGGGTGCAGGTTTCTATGTAGGTAATTATTTATGTAACAACATAATAAAGTCAATGGATCCAAATATAAAAACTAGAACATTATGTAACTTATGTCTACTTATGGCCTCCTCCAGCATGCCTTATCTCCACCTCCCTATACCAGAGGTAAGAACTAATCTAAATCATGTGTGTGTTCCTAAAATATAGTTTTATTTGTTTTTAACTTTGTGCAAAAGGTATTTTGCTGTGTATGATCTTCTGAGACTTCAAATCTAATACCCTATGAATTATAAGGGGTACAATTATTTTATGTACTATTACATTAGATGGAAACCACACCAGTTATTTGACCAGAGGTATTTGATATAAAGCACCTGTACCAGGTATAAAGTTGTTTTCCACTGAAAGGGTAGAAAGAGACTCTAAGATATCTTGGGGGTAGAAACTGAAGAAAGAAGCTACCACCCCCATGGTTAAGAAAACAGAGGAAACTAAGGGACGAACGTAGAAAAGGGTCCCTATGGGGCTGAAATTGCGACAGATATCTGAGGAGGAAGGGCTGCTCAGTTGATGCATGAGTCTCAGCCCAGAGGAGGGGGCTCCCCGGGGTGCAGACCCTGGCCTCTGAGGAGGGGGCAGCTGCCTCTGGTGAGGTGGTGTTACCAAACTGGTTCTACCTGTGATGGGAAAGCTACAAGCTGAGTGTAGCTGCCACTACAAGAGTGAATTGCCATCGCTGCTGTGAAGAAGGGTTGCCTGGGGGGCAGATCACAGGGACAGGAAACCCGAAGACAACAGGAGGAGCAAGTACTCTTCTTCCTCTTCTAGCACCGAAGCCTCCTCTAGTGCTCCCTATTGGCAAAGCTTTGAATAGAGCCAGCTGGAAAAGCACAGAAGTGAGTTGCAGTCTCTCAGTGCCTGGTCACCAAGCAGAGTACAGAAGAGTGGACTTGGAGCTAAAGGACAATATTTTTTATATCCTTGTGTTATAATGTGTTTTTTCTTTAAGATTTTATGTATTTATTTGAGAGAGAGAGTGAGAGAGCACTGGTGGGGGTGGGGACAGAGGGAGAAGCAGACTCCCCGCTGAGCAGGGAGCCCGATGCGGGGCTCGATCCCAGGACCCTGGGATCATGACCTGTGCTGAAGGCAGATGTTTAATGGGCTGAGCCACCCAGGAGCCCCTTGTGTTATAACATGTCTTATTGCTATCTAATATTCAGTTTGGTTGATTTGCACCAAGGTGGCTTTTTTGTTTGTTTGTTTCAAATTTTTATTTAAATTCCAGTTAGTTAACATATAGTGTAATATTCGTTTCAGGAGAATTTCGTGATTCATCACTTACATATAATACCCAGTGCTCAACACAAGTGCCCTCCTTATAAAGGACAATATTTTAATAGCTGGCACAACCACTAATAAAAAAAACCTCTGTCAGGGAGCCTGGGTGGCTCAATCAGTTAGGCTCTGACTTTGGTTCAGGTCATGATCTCATGGGTAATGAGACTGAGCCCTGGGTCCAGCTCCACACTCAGCGCCAAGTCTGCTTGAGATTCTCTCCCTCTGCCCCTTCCCAACCCCAACTCGCATGTGCACTCTCTCTCAAATAAATAAACCTTTAAAAAACAAATAAACAAACAAAACAAAAAAACCTCTGCCAAGTGAGCTGTTTCTGAGATGTCATAAGAAAAATTACATGTGTTAGAATAGATGAAATATAGCACGTTGCTGATTCGTTATTTTGGATTTAACTGTAGGTCATTCATTTTAACTGCTATGTAATATTCCATTGTGGGGATATGCCACAATTTTTCTATTCTTTTGTTGAAATGCTTTTGGGTTATTTCCTGGTCTTGCTAGGCAACAACACTATTTTGACTATTTTTTTGCACATCCTCTAATATATTTGTCAAGATTTTCCTCTTGGCTATAAATGTTGGTGTGAAATTGCTGGCTCTTAGAGTCTGTAAATGTTCAGTCTTAAAATTGAATATGTTATCAAAATATTTTCCACCATAGTTGTACCAATTTATATTGTAAACTCTGATCGATAGATCCTGTTGTTAGACATTCTCTTCAGGACTTGGTATTATCAAATAGTTTTGAACATGTAAGAACTCAGGTGACATTGTTCATAAGCACATGGGACCCCATGGAAAAATTACTCTTTCCAGGAACACATTCTGGCCAGTGAGTAGATGATGGGAGATTCTGGCAAAGAATGGTGGTGAGAACTCCAGTTTCACATATCTGATTGTCTACATGACATCTTCTTTGGGATGTCTAATAGACATATCAAATTTAACATGTTTAAAAATGAACTCCTACCAGATCTGTTCTGATTGTCCTCCCCGTCTCCATTAATATCAACTTCATCTTTGTAGTTGCTAAGATGAGAAACCTTGGAGTCACCTTGAATCTCCTTTTCTTTTTCTCATATTCCTCAAAGAGGCAACCCACAGAATGGGAGAAGATATTTGCAAGTGACACTACAGATAAAAGGCTGGTATCCAAGATCTATAAAGAACTTCTCAAATTCAACACCAAAAAACAAATAATCAAGTCAAAAAATGGGCAGAAGAGATGAACAGACACTTCTCCAAAGAAGACATACAAATGGCTAACAGACACATGAAAAAATGTTCATCATCATTAGCCATCAGGGAAATTCAAATCAAAACCACATTGAGATACCACCTTACACCAGTTAGAATGGCAAAAATTGACAAGGCAAGAAACAACAAATGTTGGAGAGGTTGTAGAGAAAGGGGAACCCACTTACACTGTTGGTGGAAATGCAGGTTGGTACAGCCACTTTGGAAAACAGTGTGGAGATGCCTCAAAAAATTAAAAATAGAGCTCCCCTATGACCCAGCAATCGCACTCCTGGGTATATACCCCAAAGACACAGATGCAGTGAAAAGAAGGGCTATGTGCACCCCAATGTTCATAGCAGCAATGTCCACAATAGCCAAACTGTGGAAAGAGAAGCCGAGATGCCCTTCAACAGATGTGGTCCATATATACAATGGAATATTATTCAGCCATCAGAAAGGATGAATACCCAACTTTAACATCAACATGGATGGGACTGGAGGAGATCATGCTAAGTGAAATAAGTCAAGCAGAGAAAGTCAATTATCATATGGTTTCACTTACTTGTGGAACATAAGGAAGAGCATGGAGGACATTAGGAGAAGGAAGGGAAAAAGGAAGAGGGGGAAATCAGAAGGAGAGATGAACCATGAGAGACTATGGACCTGAGAAACAAACAGGGTTTTAGAAGGGAGGGGGTAGGAGGATGGGTTAGCTCGGTGATGGGTATTAAGGAGGGCACGTACTGCATGGAGCACTGGGTGTTATACAAAAACAATGAATCGTGGATCACTACATCAAAAACTAATGATGTATTGGATGGTGAGTAACATAACATAATAAAATAAAATTAAAACAAAACAAAAACAAACAAACAAAAACAAAAAACAAATTATCAGCAAAACCTTTGGCTCTACCTTCAAAATGAGTCATGAATTCCATCACTTCTTATGATCCCCACAGCACTACCACACTGGTCCAAGCCACCATCATTTCCCATCTGGTTTATGATGATATCCTCCTAACCGTTCTCCTCAATTCTGTCTTTGTCTCCCTTCAGTCTTTTTCTCTATCTAGCAGCTTCACTGATTCTTTAAATATGTAAGCTGGGTCATGTCACTCCTGCACAACATCCTCTAATGGATCCCAATTTAACTTAGAGTAAATGTGAAAATCCTTTTAATCTCAAAGTACATCTTTACAATCTCCTACAGGGCTATGTGTGAGCTGATCTCCCTTAACTTTCAACTTCATCTCCTACTACTTTACCCTTTCTCACTGCCCTCTAGCCACATGACCTCCTTTCTATTTCTCAAATAAGCTTGGTATGCTCCTGCTTAGGGCCTTTCCACTGGTTGTTCACTCTCCCTGGGATACTCTTCTCAGCTGTCTGCCCAGTCTCTCTTCAAGTCTTTAAAAAAAAAAAAAAGAAAAGTCTTTTAGATGTACTTTCTCAAGGGCTTTCCTGACTACCTTGACTAAAATTGCAAACCACCCCACTCCATGGCATTCCCTATTCACTTTTCTATCTTTTAGTCTTCTCTAAAGCATTTATTACTATCGAATATATACATATTTTATTTTCTCACATCTAAGAAACCATAAATTATAAGAAACACTATAATTTTGTGCCACTAAGAATCTATTAAATTAAAAATTGCTTTTAAATTATTTTACACTCACTACAGCAGCTATTTTAGACTTAACTAGACATTCATTTTTATTATATATCACTATTGTGCAAACTCAAGGGGAAAATATCAGCAACATAAATTGAAATATTCCTAAAACTGTGTCCTATTCAGAGTTCAACTGCTCTGGAACAGGTAACCCACACTCATTGACACAGTGTTTCTCTACTCACCACTGTTCTGTGCTATCAGCAGCTTTGGAGATGCAGCATTTCCTGATCTTCTGCTGGTGTCTCCAGGATTTTGTCCCAAACTTCTGTCTTCACTCTATAAGTTTTGATATATTATGAACAGGCAATAACAGCTACATCTTGATTGACACTGGGCCAATGGCAATCATAAGACACAAACAAGTCTCTGAGGTACAAAAATGTGCAGAAATGTTTATCTTAATATAAATTAATTATGGTATTTTGGTCACTTGTTTATTGACTGTCTCCCTGTATGAGAAGGTAAACTTGAAAAGAACAGAATTTTTGTCTGTTCTGTTTCCTGCCGTAGCTTCAGGGCCTAGTACAATCCCCGGTACTTAGCTGTTACTTTATTCTGCTGTACTAAGAACCATTAAATTGGAATAATGAATCATGCTTTCTAGGCTCCACATAACCTCTGTGAGATTATGTTGAATGAATGAATCTTCCCTGCTCTGAGTTACTCTTTCTTTTTTAAATTAGCAACAATTTAGGACTTTTTCTTTAGACCTCTATGGGGTTCTGATTCTAAATTAGACATTTCCCAATTAATGCATTTTAGAATTTGTAACAAGAGTAGGAAAAGCTGTAGTAAAGCTAATGGATAGATAAATGTACTACACTCTGAAATTGTACACCTTTGAGAACATTCTGAGAACACATCACTGCTTAAACAAGGGGATCAAAAACATTTATAAAGAGACACTGTCATTCATCAGAGATGTGAAAAAGGAGGAACATTGCTCCAAGGAATCACTGGAAATATTCTTATGTCAGAATGAGCCAAATCATTCTGGTGTGAGGTCCCCTGATTTTATTTTATTGTCAAATAGGCACCTATTTAAACTGTACCTATTCCACAAAGAAGATAAGGAGATAATATCTAGCCTGATTGCTTTACTTGCTACCTTCAACATTTTAATTCATTCAATCAACATTTATTGAGAACCTATCAGTGCGTGATGCCTAAGAAATTATGGAGTAAAGGAAACAGGGCACAGAGAAAACCAGCATGTCTACAGGGAAGATCATTCCAAATTCATTATTTAAGTCCCCATATACTGAGACTAGCTCCATCTGAAATGGAACATGGGACCTAACCTAGTACATAAGAAAGTTTAATTCTGAATGTAACATGCAAAAACTTTTATTTTCTAGTGTAATTACGCAAAAATTATGGTAACTTCATTTTTATTTTTTAGCTAAATTAAGTTTTTAAAAGTTTCAATTTTTGGCAATTATATCTTTGCTTTTAACATGATTTGCAGAGTTCACCTGAAATTTGGAACTGTACATATTCTGCTGATTTCTGTTGTAACAGTGAGCAGAAATGAGATAAAAGGAGAGTAAACGTCAAAAGGAATAAAAGGAGTTGACTTACTACTTTTTAAGATGGTACCCTCAACACTTCTTGTCATCTGAAAGAGTTAAATTAATAATAATACAAAAGAAACTCTGTGGCAGTGCTAGCATGCTCATCATGTACAAAATTCTTCCATACTTTTAACCTTCAGTTCTTTTCATCTTCAAAAAGAGTGAGGTACATAAGGAATGGATGATGAAGTCAACTACATTTTCATGCCCTTCAGGTAAATAGAAATGATCACTTTCTTGGCTGTGTTCTGTCGCTATTGAGAAAAGTAAACAGAGATTCAATGACTCAAAAATCAGCAAGGAAAGACTAAATACTTAGAGTGTGTGCCCAGCAAAAAGAAAGAGCACTAATTAATAACAAGAAAACATATGAAAGACTAAATCTCCCTGGATAGGTAAATATATAGTAAAGGTAGCAGATTGATCACTTACAAAGCTATTATAAGGTTACAAGAGAAAAGTAACTATGTGACTATGATAACTATAATTCATTAAGAAATATACAAGATAAAAAGATGTAAAATGTGACATCAAAAACAAAACATGAGGGATAGAGAATAAAAAGGTTGAACTTTAGAATGGGATCAAACTTAAGTTGTTATCAACCTTAAATAGACTGTTATAGATATAGATATAGATATAGATATAGATATAGTTATTATATGTAAGCCTCATGGCAACCCCAAAGCAGACACCTACGGTAAATATGCAAAAGATAAAGAGAAAGGAATACAAGCATATCGTGAAAGAAAGTCATAAAACCACAAATGAGGAGAGCAAGAGACAAAGAAAGGAAAGAGAGGAACTACTAAAACAGCCAGAAAACAATGAACAAAATCTCAGTAAGTACATAAATAATAATAATTATTTTAAATATGAATGGCTGAAATTCTACAGTCAAAAGACATAGAGTGGCTGAGTGGATAAAAAGAAGAAACAAACAAGACTCATCCATATGGTGCCTATGAGAAATTAACTTTAGATATAAGGACACACAGAGACTGAAAGTGAAGGGATGGAGAAACATATTCCATGCAAATGGAAACCAAAAGAAAGCTAGAGTGGCTATACTTATATCAGATAAAATAGACTTTAAAACAAAGACTGTAATAAGAGATAAAGATAAGCATTACATTATGATAAAGAGGTCAATCCAACAAGATGATATAACATTTGTAAATACGTATGCACCTAACATAGGAGCACAAAAATATATAGAGCAAATATTAACTGACCTAAAGGGAGAAATAGACAGCAATACAATAATAGTAGGGGACTTTAATACCCCACTTACACCAATGGATAGATCATTCAGACAGAAAATGAATAGAGAAACGTAGGCCTTAAGTGAAACATTACACCAGATGGACTTAACAGATATATACAGATCATTCTATCTGAAGGCAACAGAATATACATTCTTCTCAAGTGGAAAATTTTCCAGGATATAGCCTATGTTAGGCAAAAAAACAAATCTTAATAAATTTAAGATAACTGAAATCATATCAAGCATCTTTCTTGACAACAATGCCATGAAACTAGAAATTAATTACATTAAAAAAACCTGGAAAATTCACAAATGTGTAGAGATTAGACAACATGCTACTGAACAACAAATGGGTCAAAGAGAAAATCAAAAGAGAAATAAAGAAAATACTTTGAAACAAATGAAAATGGAAATATAACATACCAAAATTTGTGGGATGCAGCAAAAGCAGTTCTACAAGGGAAGGTCATAGTGATAAATGCCTACCTCAAGAAACAAGAAAAGTCTCAAATAAATAACCTAACTTTACACCACAAAGAACTAGGAAAAGAAGAACAAACAAACTGCAAAGTTAGTAGAAGAAGGAAATAACAAAGATTAAAGCAAAAATAAATGAAATGGATACTAAAAAGACAATAGAGAAAATCAATAAAACTAAGAGCTGGTTCTTTGAAAAGATAAGCAAAACTGACAGATCTTTAGCTTGACTCACCAAGAGAAAAAGAGAGAGGATTCATGTAAATGAAATGAAAGAGATGTTACAACTGATACCACAGAAATACAAAGGATAATGAGATGACTACAAAAATTATATGAAAACAAATTAGACAACCTACAAGAAATGGATAAATTCCTAGAAAAATACAACCTTGCCAAGACTGAATCAAAATGAAATAGAAAATCTGAACAGAGTAATTACTAGTAAGAAGATTGAATCCATAATCAAAAACCAATCCAAAGTCCAGGACCAGACCAAAGTCCAAGACCAGACAGCTTTGCTGGTGAATTCTACCATTCCAAGAAGAATTCATACCAATCCTCTCAAACTCTTCCAAAAAACAAAAGAGGAGGAAATTCTCCCAAACTCATTTTATGATTCCAGCATTATCTGATACCAAAACCACACAAAGACATCACAGGATAGGAAAATTATAGGCCAATATCCCTGATGAACATAGATGCAAAAATCCTTAAAACATTTGCAAACTGAATTCAGTAATACATTAAAAAGGATCATACACTGGTGCCTGGGTGGCTCAGATGGTTGAGCGCCTGCCTTCAGCTCAGGTCATGATCCCAGGGTCCTGGGATCGAGCCCCACGTCGGGCTCCTGGCTCAGCAGGGAGCCTGCTTCTCCCTCTGCCTCTGCCTCTGCCTCTCCCCCTGCTCATGCTCTCTCTCTCTCTATCTCTGTGTCTCAAATGAATAAATAAAATCTTTATAAAAGGATCATACACCATGATCAAGTGAGATTTATTTCAGGGATGCAAGGATAGTTCAACATCCATAAATCAGTTAATGTGACACATCACATCAACGAAATGAAGGATAAAAATCAGAGGATCATCTCAACAGATAAAGCAAAAGCATTTGACAAAATTCAATATCCATTTATGATTTTTAAAAAACTCAACAAAGCGGGTATAGAGGGTGCAAACCTCAACATGATAAAGGTCATATATGATAAGCTCACAGGTAACATCATACTCAACAGTGAAAAGCTGAAAGCTTTTCCTTTAAGATCAGGAACAAGGGAAAAATGCCCATTCTTACCACTCTTATTCAATATAGTATTGGAAGTCCATAGCCAGAGCAATTAGGAAAAAGAAAGAAAGAGAGAGAAAGAGAGAAAAAGAGAGGAAGGAGGAAAGGGAGAAAGGAAGAGAAGAAGAAAGGAAGGAAGAAAGGAAGGAAGGAAGGAAGGAAGGAAAGGAGGGAAGGAGGAAGGAAGGGATGGAGGAAGGAAGGAAGGAAGAGTGAGAATCCAAATTGAAAAGGAAGAAGTAAAATTGCCACTATTTGCAGATGACATAATATTATTTGTATAAAACCCTAAACACTCCATCAAAAACCTGTTAGAATAAATGAATTAAGTTGTAGATAGAAAATCAATACACAAAAATCTGTTGCATTTCTATACACTAATAGTGAACTATCAGAGATATTAAGAGAACAAGGCCATTTACCACTGCATCAAAAAAAAAAAGCCTATCAATTTATAAATTTAACCTAGAAGGTGAAAGACCCATATATTGAAAACCCCATGAGACATTAATGAAAGAAATTAAAGAAGACGCAATTTGGGGTGCCTGGGTGGCTCAGTCGGTTGAGCATCCAACTCTTGATTTCAGCTCAGGTCATGATCTCAGGGTCCTGGAATTGAGCCCTGTGTCGGACTCCACAATTAGCACAGTCTGCTTGAGAGATTCTCTCTCTCCCTCTCCTTCCCCCTCTGTTCCTTGCCCTGGTCGTGCACTCTCTCTCAAATAAATAAATAAAATCTTTTTAAAAGAAGACACAAATAAATGAAAAGATATTCTGTGCTTATGGATTGGAAGAATTAGTATTGTTAAAATGGCCATACTATCCAAAGCAACAAACAGATTCAATGCAATTCCTATCAAAATTCCAATGGCATTTTTTCACAGAAATAGAATGAATAATCTTAATATTTGTATGGATCCATATAAGATCCTGAAGAGCCAAAGCAATCTTGAGAAAGAAGAACAAAGCTGGAGGCATCACACTCCCTGATTTCAAAGTATATTACAAAGCTATAGTAATTTAAACAGCATGGTATTAGTTTAAAAACAGACGCATAGATCAATGGAACAGAATAGAAAACCCAGAAAAAAATCCGGCATAGATAATTTATGACAAAGGAGCCAAGAACATACAATAGGGAAAGGACAATCACACCAATAACTAATGTTGAGGAAATAGGGCAGTTACACCTGAAAGAATGAAAGTGGACCCCTACCTCACACCATACACAAAAATGAACTCAAAGTGGATTAAAGACTTGTATGTAACACCTAAAACCATCAAACTCCCAGAAGAAAACACAGGTGGCAAGCCCCTTGATATTCCATCTTGGAGATGATTTTTTAAATCCGACATCAAAAACAAAAAGCAAGAAAAGCAAAAATAAACTATTGAGCCTACATCAAACTAATAAAAACCTCTGCAGAGCAGAGGAAACCATCCACAGAACAAAAAGGCCACCTACTGATGATACAGTGAAAATTATGAACACGTCATTAGGAGACCAGGAACAATGTCAAAATCTTTAACATCATAAAACAACTTAAATACCTTTTAAAGTTCTATGTGTTTTTGGCTCTAAAATCAGGCATGCTATGCTATATTATCACTTCTCATGTTGGATATGCAGGGATTGCAAAATGGTACTGCTGCTGGGAACTCAAGGGCAAAGCACCTTGAAGATACATATATTTAGGATTGATATATATGCCAGGCACACATTCTAAGTATTTAGTCAGTCCTTTCTGATTTTTTTTCCATTTTTCTCCTTAATGTTATCTCATACAAACAATAATGTTACTTTATACCCATCAAGATGGGCCACAGAGCTGTGGTTTCAAATTGGTTTTTAGTACTGAATTTCTTTTTCTTTTTTCTTTCTTTCTTTTTTTTTTTAGACTTGCACATTCTTCCTTAATAAATGAATAGGTCAGGTGATGTTCATTTTTACACATCTGAAAAGAGAGTGAGTTAAGCAAAAGTGCATTTATTCCAACATCTTCCCTTATTACTTGATTTTTTTTTTTTTTTGGTTTAGTAAGCAAATATTTTAAAATCCAACACTTAAAATTTTTCTGGGAGAGGTCATTGTGCTAATACCTTCCCTTGGGATCACATTTACAATCTTACGCCAGCATGTAGTGGGAAAATAGAGCTATTATAAAGAACTGCACTTTATGGCATTTTCTCATCTATTCAGTTATTTAGGTATACAAGGCTGTATGGAGTCTAATTGAAAGCACAATCCATTATTCTAATTTAGTGGTTCTCTGCAAGGCAGGATAAAATGAATGGTGTCACCAAATAACTATCACAAAACGACAACTCAATAAAAGACCTGGGGAGTCAAAAGCCAGGTTAGTATTTCACACAAACAATCCTGTTCCTATACTTAAACCCATAGCCTATTTTAAACCCAGGCATTTATGAAAATTAGACTTCAAGTTGAATATAAACATGAGAGGTTGAAAGCAGAACCCAACGGCAGAAAGACATGTCCAGACTGACAAATACTCTTGAGTGATCCCAAGGAACAGTTTTGCAGAAATGTAAATTCTTCGTGCAGGTTAAACTGATCTATTGAGGAGCTGTCTTTGCTCTGCATTTATAAATGTTTGCAGTTATCAAATTCAATCACCTGTGGTCTCAGAGTTGACCTACTGAGTAAAGAATAAACATGTCTATTACTACAAATGAGCACATTAACAAGTATTAACTTGAGATAATGCCTGAATACTTTTAAAAAAGAATCCAAATAGGCTTTATGGCCATATAAATGTAACCTATAAATTTGATGATGCCTTCTCACTTGTAGAAAGTTTTTTATGTTAAAAATGTAGGGGACTTGGGGCGCCTGGGTGGCTCAGATGGTTAAGCGTCTGCCTTCGGCTCAGGTCATGATCTCAGGGTCCTGGGATCGAGTCCCGCATCGGGCTCCCTGCTCTTTGGGAGCCTGCTTCTCCCTCTGCCTCTCTCTCTCTCTCTGTCTCTCATGAATAAATAAATAAAATCTTAAAAAAAAAAAAAAAATGTAGGGGACTTAATAATAATTTTTTTAAAAAGTGGCAGGGGTGGGGGAGAAGGATAATCCCTGAGATCAAATGCCTAACAGATGGAAACCTAAGTCTAAGTCACTGAGTTCATGCCGTAGCTATTTTTAAGCATAATAGTTTGAAAATATACAAGCTACATCATTATAAAAAAAATTCAGTTATTAAAAACTTTGTATTCAAACTCCCACGGAATCTTAGAAAGAGAAGGAACCTTGGAGGTGATCTATTTCTTTCTCACATCTGAAGCTGACTTTTCCTCTCCTTTGCTCCTGTGTGTGTAACACCTATCCTTTTATTAACAGCTCAAAGTCTGTATGTCTCTCTGTTTCAAAGCATAGGACAGGTTATGTGACCCTAATTAAGAAGAAGGACACAATTTCAAGCAAGACAAGCTATCCATTCCGTAGTTTTCAAACAAGTAGAACGAAAGTTAACACTCCTATGTCACTTATCAAAATGAAAAGTACTCTAGCCATACATAGAATGTGTGACTCATCATTTTTGTTCAACTTCTGTTTTTTATTTTATTTTATTTTATTTTATTTTAAGTAATCTACACTCGATGTGGGGCTTGAAAACTTACAACCCCGAGCTCAAGAGTCACAGACTCTGCTGACTCAGCCAGCCAGGCGCTCCTCAGTTTCTGTTTCTAATGATCTTTGTCACACTTCCCTCTTTCAAATAAAAATAATCTGACCCATTATGTTTCTAAGACTGACACCTCCTCATTTCTCACAGACTTCTAAATTTCCACAAATTACTGAAGAAAATGTTGAAAATTTCGGAACTTCATAAGCTATTTTAAACAAAGCCACAGCTCATTAACACCGCATAGGAGGCCCTAAAGTGAGTTGATTCTAAAGGAAAATAAACAGCAATGATAGAGATAGAAAAATACCAGAACGCATTTGGACTTCTGTTTACTACAGACAGATGTCTCAGGAAATGGGGGGAAATATAAGAATGTAGTTTCCCTAAAACTGGGTTCTAGGAAGCAGAGTCTCACAGGCTGACTGAAACACCAGCCCCAGTATGATTCCTGCACCTCGGGGACTGGGATGTTTGCAGACTGTGAGAACTGTCTCCTTAGTCCTCACACCCACTCCCCCTTCCCCAAGATCACAGCTCAGTGGCAGCTGGGACATTGACTTCAGAGCACTAGCCTTGATACAATGACTGGATAAATTCTAACTGATGCAAACTTGATTTCCTATATATACACTGAGCTGCAGTGAAACAGAATGAACTTTGGAGTCATTCCTCACCACACACTAGTTGTGGGATTTTATGGAAGTGCCTTAATTTCTCTGAGTTCTGTAAAACAGGAATAATAATGCTTAGTGTACACAGTGGATGTAAGGAATTAAGCAGCTATGAGACAACATCTAACAAAGTGCTTATTTTAGGATAGGTTTTCAATAAATTCCAGGTGCCCTTCTTAAATTGTCAGACAGTCTAGCCTCTGCAATAAGTAGTCTGCCCCCACCCAAAGAGAATGGTGGGACCCTGTTCTTTAAGTTTGGCATATGTAACAAAGTGCTCCTAAGAGCCATGAAAAGGAGAAAATGTTTCTGTCTTATCTCATGTCAAATTGGGTTTATGACCAGAGACTAATAATTCATCTGGGCCACCCACCTAGGAGCAAAGTATCAGTCGGCTTTCCATCTCAATTAGCATTCTCGATGGCAAGCAACAGAAACCAACTCTGGCTAATGTAAGTCGAAAAGGAATTTATTAGGGAGACTTGAGATTGCTCACAGAACTGAAAGGAAGGGCGGAAACCAGGCTTGGGAAATGTCAAAAAGGAAGAGAGCCAGGCAGCAGGAAGCAGCATGAAATTGTGCATACCCCTGCCCCTGGTGGCACCCCCTCCCCCGCTGTCATGGAACATCATGGCCACAGGGCACCTGATGCCGCCCAGCACTCAATACTGCCTACTCTAGATTGGGCTGTTTGATTCCTGATGCTGCAGCCATGAATAATTTCTAATGAGTCTTGAATTTTAGATACGTTCCCTGGAGACTCAGGTTTCCTGATTGTCAAAATGGCACATATCAGCTATATTCCCTGAGTGCTTTTAACAGCAGCAAGTTTTGAAATACCAGTTTTAAGGAGATCTCCTTGGATAAGGAGAAAACTGCAGTCATCGCTCAATCCTCTCAAGAGGAAAGGCACCCATATAAATAATCAGCTCTATCAGATTGCTCCAACGAGAACAACCGCTTCTATTCCCAGGCATGATTCCAAATCCACATAGAAGGAACTTGTGAAGAATCCCCCTTTTACCTGGGTAAAGTGGTTCTCAAATTTGGTTAGGTGGCAGAGAACTTGGATATCAGCTCCAAACATATGCTTCAGGGTCAATAAAATGTCTGTTTAGCTCAAAATGGTTCCTTCAGTGTCCAAATAATGCTTAGCAAAGAGCCGAGGCTCAATAAATATTTGCTGAATGATACATTACCTTGAAGTGCAATATGACATTTTGCATCAGATACTATCACATGGTATTGCAAAAGTTAACAAGAACAACTCATAGGAGCTTTTCAAAATGCAATTTTAATTTTATCTACCCATGTCCCTTTAGCGTTTATTTACTGGAAGAGTTTTTTCCCTTTCCATTGGATAAAATCTTTGCCAGGCTCATCGACTGTTCTGGTCACTCTTAAGTGATAGTAAATTACTTTAAACTTTAAGTTGCACAACATGAACTGGGTTCAGAAATGAGAACATCTGGTCCAAAGTATTAACCAGTACTTCAGACTTTATTTAAAGAAAAGACTTCCCACCTCACCAAGGCCTGTAATAATTCAGCCAAGCAAAGGATGCTCACCGGTGAGCAGAAAGCGCAGTAAGGGAAAGAGCGCCACCTTCAGTTGTGGCTGGTTGAGGATATCTCATATTCTGAACAGAAAAAGGAGGTGCACCTTTTCAGGTGTGGGTACAACTGAAAGTGTGTGAATACTCTGTTCATGTCATCGTATCTGCCTTCAGAAATGACGTACTGACTTTTAATGATGAAGGGTTTTAAGGGTCAACCCTAGCCCAATTAAAAGGCTGGCCAACTGGGGAGTGGCCCAGGGCACCAACCAATAAGGAGTCTAAAACCTGTTTTTTTTTTTTTTTCTTTACTTTGGAAATATGCCTCTAGTTAACTTAGGTTTTCAATGCCAATTCCTTATTTAACTAGTGAAGTTAAAGTCGTCCCTGCTCCTACCGAAGTAGACAACGCCCTTAAGTAGAAATGAACATGTCTTGCTGGCATATATGTGTTGAGTATGGGAAAAAATTGACTATAAAATGAACAAAAGGAAAACAATTTTCTAAGTCTTTCCACCAGCTTTCTGGTCTCCATTGCAGAAAGATCTTAACCTTCTCAGATGATTCCAGGAGGGCTGGTAGAGAAACTTCAGAAATACCTACATCTATGGGGATGACAGAGGAAACTTGGTACTGAATTGCTTGCTTATTCCATCCTGCTTCCTGAAAATATATCTTTGTAAATACGAAATATTTTCCATACATCTAATTACCGGGAGCATCGGTAATCCTTGTAAAAAAGAACGTATCCAGTTCAAAGACTAACCATTAACGATAAGAATCACTACCACATCAAGTCCAACAAAGAGAGATGGAGATATTTTCTCATCCACTTCCAGGAAGACATGAGTTCCTTGCAAGAACTCATGAAGTGCCTTGGGCCATGTGTGGCTGAGATGCTTCGGTGGGTGATCCTGTTGATTAACTCTCTTTTAGCCAGACTCATTCTGACTCTTATACCTACCTTTGCTTCTAAAATGGAATAATGATTGTCTATAAGCATATTAAAGATGTACAGAGGATGCACCGTTAATATAAGTAATTAAAATGATAAACAAGCAAAATAATGCCAATTCCTTACATTTTGAAGGTCTGATACCTGTCAAGCTTAAAAAACATCATTGAGGTACAAACCAGTCCCTAAGCTCTCCTGCACTACATGCGCTGCAATCTAGAAAGTACTCTGACCATCCGCCACCGTGTTTCAGTGTCAGCCAACGTGCAACCCTCCTTCAGCGCCCTCCTCTGGTGCTCAGCAGCTGGTG
Organism: Neomonachus schauinslandi; assembly: GCF_002201575.2. Taxonomy (NCBI): domain Eukaryota; kingdom Metazoa; phylum Chordata; class Mammalia; order Carnivora; family Phocidae; genus Neomonachus; species Neomonachus schauinslandi. The sequence continues at coordinate 76,590,293 of NC_058407.1, read as the reverse complement.
GCAAGGAGCATTCCGGTTCTGCACAACTGTCTCTTTGGGGTTGTCATAGGGAAAGGAGGAAAAGATAGAGAGTCCAGGGACAATTCTTACATCAGAGAGTCAGTGATGATGCGATCAAATTGCAGTAAAAGGGGCGCTTGCGTGGCTCAGTCGTTTAAGCATCTGACTCTTGATTTCAGCTTAGGTCATGATCTCAGGGTGGTGAGATCGAGCCCCACGTTGGGCTCAGCGATGGGCATGGAGTCTGCTTAAGATTCTCTCCCTCCCTCTGCCCCTCCAATGCCCCTACCTCTCTAAGAAACATATTTTAGGCAGTAAGATACAAAAATACAGCACTCCTACAAACACAGGGCAATGATGCTTATTCACATAGCAACATATTTCTGTGTACCCCATTAATACCCACTTCTGCAGGATAGGAAAGAAAATGTAAGGCATTGCAAGCCTCTGGTTTTTGTTAACTACTGTGCCCTTCATTGTCTCCTTTTCTTTCTGCTGTTTGATTAAGTATATATCAAATAAACCATCCCAACTCAAAGTCTTAGGAAGCACCTGTACTACTCTTGTTTCTTTGCTCCTCTGAAAGTCTCACTCCCTGCAGCTTCAGCATTGCTTAAAAAAAAAAAAAGATTTTGTTTATTTATTGGAGAGACAGAGAGATTGAGAGAATGAGTGGGGGGAGGGGTAGAGGGAGAAGCAGATTCCCTGAAGAGCAGGGAGCCCGATGTGGAACTCGATCCCAGGAACCTGGGATCATGACCTGAGCTGAAGGCAGACGCTGAACTGACTGAGCCACCCCGGCGCCCCAGCGTTGCTTTTATACCAAGGACTCAAAATCGATACCTTTAGGTCAAACCTTCCTCTAAGCCTATTAAACTTTTTCTGTTTGGATAATTTCCTCAAAGTCAACACATCTAATCCCAGGTTCAACATTTTACCTAAAAAAAATGCTCTCGTCTCATCTCCTCATTTCCGTCACTAGTTCTATCATCCTCCCAATCAACCAGGCTAAACTTCTGGCTTCTTCAACAAGGTTCTCTTCAATCACTTCCAGCCTTTTGGCTACAATCAAGTGCTACAATGTCCCCTCCACAATTGTTACTCTTGATTTTTAAAAGGCTTTTCTCCTCTGCGCTTATTTCCATCAACTGGGAATCCAACACCAGAACAGGGTCTTCTTAGCTGATTCCTAAGTTAATAAAGTAACCACCTGGGGCTTCTGACTCTATCTCCTTTAGCTCCTCTTGCCTGTGTTGTTAATTCCTGGTAATAGGCAAGTGCATGAGGTCACCGCCCTTAAGGAAAAACATTCAACAACACTCTCTTGGGTATGGCATAAGATCATCTTAGTCCAGAATTTAAGCCTGCTACAGTCTCTCCCCAGCTTACTTTTCCATTTTATTCTTTTAAAAGAATCCACCCTTGGCTGCCTACCTAAGAAACACCTGAGGCACTTTATTTAAATACACATTTTCAGGCCTCACTGAAACCCTAAAAGCTTCCTAAGTGATTCCAACATTTGGAATCCACCACCTTGTAACACACTCTTTAACCTCATATCCATATTTAAGCTTGCATTTTCCCCACATTCGGAAATATCCTTCCTTTTGCTCGTTGCCTTTAATGTGTGTCTGTCCTTCAAAGACCAGACTAAGCCTGGCCTGGTCCTTCTTCCCCCAGTCATCCGAGCCATAAAAATCTCTTAGTTTTTGATTCCTGTAGTACATATTCTATCACTCCTTTGGCTTTACAACACTACACTATGTTTTCTTTTCTTGTTTTAAAGCTTTTCTTCTTCTTCCTTCTCCCCCCACCCCCTGCCTTCTTCTTTTTCCTCTGCCTTCTACTTTTTAATAAACAAAACATTTGATACAATGAAGATTTCCTGTATAATCACTTGGTTTATGTTTTACATGTATCTTTTCTTGGGTCTTTAACTCTCTTTTATATCCTCCATGATGTGCTGCACAAAGTAGGTGCTCAATAAATATTTGTTGAAAACATTTCTTAATGAGATAGTTCTGTGAGATCAATTGAGACCGTAGAAAGGAAAGTCTATAACATGAAAGACATAGACCAAAACAAACAAACAATAAGATCATGAAGAAAACAGACAGCTCTGGGAGAAAAATAAGCTTGAAAACATCATTCATGCCCTCAGAGAGCAGGAATAGATATTGCATCCATAGAACAAGAGGAGACAATTTAAAGGGATTATCAAAGAACCAAGAAAACTTTTGATATTAAATGAACACTAGCAAAAATAAAAAAATATAATAACTGGAAGATACATTTGAGGAAAATCTCCCAGAAATGACAACAACAACATGAAAATAAAGGCCTGGTATATACATATGAAAGTATATAATATACTGGTAAAGGTAAGTACATAGTCAAATTCAAAATACTCTAATACCATAATATGGTGGTACATTAATTATTTCACTCTAGTATATAAGCTAAGGCAGAAGGCAGAAATATTGAAAATAACTATAGCTATAACAATTGATGGACACAAAATAGAAAAATATGGAAATTGTGCAAGCAGGTAAGAAAAAGAAATGGCATTCCAGTAAAAGAAGTAAAATTATCTCTGTTTGCAGACATGATATTATGTATAGAAAATCACAAAGACTAACCAAAAAATTGTCAGAACTAACAAACAAATTCAGCAAGGTTGCAGGATACAAATTAGCATACAAAAATCAGTTGCATTTATATACACTAACAATGAGCTATCTGAAAAAGAAATAAAACAATCCCATGAACAATAGCATCAAAAACAATAAAATACTTAGGGATAAACTGAGCCATGGAGATGAAAGATCTATATGCTGGAAACTATAAGATATTAATGAAAGAAATCAAAGAAAACAATTAAAAGGAAAGATATCCCATGTTCATGAATCAAACGTTAGTATTGTTAAAATGTCCATATTACCCAAAGCAATCTATAAAGTCAATGCAATCTCTATTAAAATTCCAATGGCATTTCTCACAGAAATAGAATAAACTATCCCCAAATTTATATGAAACCACAAAAGACCCCGAAGAGCCAAGACAATCCTGAGAAAGAAAAACCAAGCCTGAGGCATCACACTTCCTGACTTCAAACTATATACTACAAAGCTATAGTAATCAAAACTGAACTGGAGAGTGTTATGCTGACTGAAATAAGTCAATCAGAGAAAGACATGTATCATATGACCTCACTGATATGCGGAATTCTTAATCTCAGAAAACAAACTGAGGGTTGTTGGAGTGGTGGGGGGTGAGAGGGGTGGGGTGACTGGGTGATAGACATTGGGGAGGGTATGTGCTATGGTGAGTGCTGTGAATTGTGCAAGACGGTTGAATCACAGATCTGTACCTCCGAAACAAATAATACATTATATGTTAAAAAAAAGAAGAAGAAGATAGCAGGAGGGGAAGAATGAAGGGGGGGAAATCGCAGTGGGAGACGAACCATGAGAGACTATGGACTCTGAAAAACAAACTAAGGGTTCTAGAGGGGAGGGGGTGGGGGGATGGGTTAACCTGGTGATGGGTATTAAAGAGGGCACGTACTGCATGGAGCACTGGGTGTTATACGCAAACAATGAATCATGGAACACTACATCAAAAACTAATGATGTAATGTATGGTGATTAACATAACATAATAATAAAAGAAATTTAAAAAAAACCCAGTGTAGTACTGGCATAAAAGCAGACACATAGACGAGTGGGCCAGAATCAAAAACCCAGAAGTAAATCCATACACATATAGTCAACTAATATTTGACAAGAGAGTCAAAAATTCTCAAAAGGGAAATGATAATTTCTTCAACAAGTGGTGTTGGGAAAATTGAGTACCCACATGCAAAAGAATGAAACTAGACCCCTATCTTACACCACTCACAAAAATTAACTCAAATGTAAAATTACTAGAAGCAAACATAGGGAAAAGCATTCCTTGTCACCGGAGTTGGCTATGGTTTTTTGGATATGACATGAAAAGCACAAGAAACAAAAGCAAAAATAAATGAGTGGCACTTATTTTTAAAAGCTTCTGCATAGCAAAAGAAAAAAATTAACAAAATGAAAACCTAACCTAGAGAATGGGAGAAAATATTCATAAACAATATATCTGATAAGGGGTTAACATTCAAAATATATAAGAAATTCATACAACTTAACAGAAAAAAAAACCCAAATAATTTGATTAAAAAATTGGCAAAGGACCTGAACAAATGTTTTGCCAAAGAAGACATACAAAAATGGCCTACAGGTACATGAAAAACTGTTCAACATCACTAATCATCAGGAAATGATGTGGGAGGAAACGAAATGTTAGTCAAAGGGTACAAGCTTCCAGTTTTAAGATGAGTAAGTTCTGGGGATCTGATGTACAGCATGGTAACTAGAGTTAACAATACTATATTGTATACTTGAAAGTTGCTGAGAGAATAGATCTTAAATGTTGTCACCTCAAGAACAACAAAAAGTGGTAATTTTGTGAGATAAATGAGGTAACTACCCTTATTGTGGTAATCATTTCACTATATATACATGTATCAAACCATCACTTTGTACACTTTTTTACACAATGTTATTCAATTATATCTCAATAAAGCTGGAAAAAAGACATGGAATATATATATTCCATAGAACATTCCATATATATAAAAAATATATAGGGGCACCTGGGTGGCTTAGCGGGTTTGGCGGCTGGCTCTGGATTTTGGTTCGGGTCATGATCTTAGGGTCCTGGGATCGAGTCCCATATTGGGCTCTGTGCTCATTGAAGAGTCTGCTTGAGGATTCTCTCTCCCTCTCCCTCTGCCCCTCCCTCTGCTCTCTCTCTCTCTCTCTAAAATAAATAAATACATATATATATTCCATATATAATATCCAGGAATATTCACTTTATATTCTCTCACCCAGAAAACTACAGAGATGACTTTATGTCATGTCCTTCACAGGGTATCATGTCTGAGGATAGGCACATGATGTCTGTTTCCCTTTACTGGTAATGTAATTTGATCATCCATCAAAGTTTTGCTGGATGTCTCTAGTATGTAATTATTTTTTTGTCTCTTGTAGCTAATATGAAATCTGTGGGGAGATTTAAGACTATGTGAATATTATACTCCTTATCAAAAATTTCCCCTAGGTTTAGAATCTACTGATGATCCTTGCTTCTTGATCCAAGCTTTACTGGGATGGTTGAAAAATAATGAGTTTTGAACTCTCACACTCCCTGCACATTTACCATTGACACATGGCATTCTACTGTGAGCAAGAGTCCCTCCTCCTCCTCTTCCTCTTTCTCTTTCTCCCTCTTTCCCTCTTTTTCTTTTCTCTCTCTCTTTCATCATTCATGAATTCTTATTTTTAAAAGAGTTTATAATTCATTTCCATACTTGAATATTTTGGTGTTCAAACTGTTCCATAATGGGCCAGTGAGGGCCCCTTCAAGACAAACCCTCTATACTTATGACATTTCCTATAAATTTTTTGAGTATTTCTTTACTTTCTAATATAACAAAATGTTCTAGGCCTATCTTATACCTACTCTTCCCCTGTCTGGAATCAGCCACTTTTACAAAGAGACCTAAAAGGAATGATGTTAGAAATGAAGATCTGGGAAAAACACTGTTGAATACGGTGATTACAAAAACTTCCAGAGTAATAGTTCTAACAGAGCGTTAGAATGAGAGTCAAATTTCAAAAGAAAAAATAATGAACAGGTGATTTTTCCCAACAGACTGGTAAAGGCAATAAGAGCTATTAGTTCTAAAGAGAAAAAATCTACTGGGAAGGGGTTCTCCAAGAAGGCTTATGGAGAAGGAATTTAAACTAAGCCTACAGAATCGGAAGGACGTAGATCCATGCCTCTTAAGGCAGTATAGACAGACTGCTGTGGGTGTCGCTGTTGCCAGCCTCACAAGGGTTCATTCCAGTTTTCCTCATTCTCATATTTGTTACTCCCTGCCCCAACACTGAACTTCTTCAGTGTATTCTCTCTATTGTCCAGGTGTAGTGTTTGATACAAATCCAAAATGTCTGTCCTCTTAATCAAAAATTTAGGATCTTTTATATCTAGACTTATTTTTTGTCTACCTGACAAACGAGGTTTTCAAGTCTATTATTAGTGCATGTGTTCTGCATCTCCTCCTGCATCTCCCACCAGTATCTGCGATGGTTACTACAGCCAGCCCCGTAGTGAGTGGTATTCCATGCAACTTAACTACCTTTACTTGAAGCATTGGTCTCCCACATTCTTAGCTAAAGGAATCAGAGCTGTGTTTGCTTTGCAAGTTTACCTTGCCGACCCAAACGAGGAAGGTCAAGATAAACAAGGTCCACCTACCCTCTTTATCTACTCTAATCCCAATAAATGAGCAATAATAATTCCCTGCTCTGTGAAATGAAAATTCACTTCTAATGAGATAGACTATATCAACTAATTGCCCAAATAACTAACGTTTCCTCTTAAGGCAAAAATTTTCTATATATTTTTGAAAAATATTCAATATTATTAGCCAATTGTTAACCTTCTATCCAAACAATAAGACAACCACTTAATTTTTCCGGTTCTTTTCTTGTCCATAGATACATATTTCTTTCCATGAAGGTAAATGCAATTTAATATTCTCTACTTTTCAATTAAAAACATTTTTCTCACTTGACCACCTGGGTTTTACAATCATTTTAAACTATATAATATTGTAGTAGGTGAATGCCAAATACTCTAGACAATTTCCTTATTGCTAGGTCTTTTCACTGCTAAAAACAATTTGCATATAAAATTTGGAAAAAAAATTATCACTTCATACGAAAGCTCCTAGAATAGAGACTAATTTTTAGAGCTTGATCTTATTAGAAATTAAGAAAGGCTACAAAGTTAATGAGCTACAAGTCCAACTCAAGAAGTTAGAACAACAGAATTAGCTCAAAGAAATGGGAAATGAAGAACAGAAATTAATAAAATAGGGCGCCTGGGTGGCCCAGTCGTTTAAGCGTCTGCCTTTGGCTCAGGTCATGATCCCAGGGTCCTGGGATTGAGTCCCGCAGCGGGTTCCCTGCTCTGTAGGGAGCCTGCTTCTCCCTCTTCCTCCCAACTTGTGCTCTCTCTCTCTCACTATCTCTGTTTCTCTCTCTCAAATAAATAAAATCTAAAAAAAAAAAAGAAATTAATAAAATAGAATAAATCACATCAAACCAAAAGCTAGTTCTTTTGAATCAAGATAAATGAAGACTAATGTATTATGCCAAAATAATTTTTTAAATGCAAAGAAAATTCAAAGAAACAGGGTCAGGAATGAAATCAGAGACATAACTATAGCTATAGTTTATAGTACAATATTTTTGTTGTAGAATTATACTATTTTCTCCTCCAAAATAACCATATATTGGAGGATGTATGTTTGTGATTTTAAAAGTACTCTTTAAATGTTAGAGGAGAACCAATATTCTACCAATTATTTTTTTATATTCTACTAATTCTCATAATAAACCTAAAATAGGTAAATATTTCCATAAAGAATTAGTGGTACCAAGCTCTTTGATATCCCCTAGGAGCAAAGACATCCATCTATGACTTTAGAATTTCCTTTTGATATATTAGGATAATTAAAAAATGTGTATTAGAGAGGAATTTAGTTTACTTCTTAACAGGGATACTAATAATATACTCCTGGCTCAATTAATATCATCCCCTTCCCCCGCATCATCCCAAAGGTTCTACAGAGATTACAGACACTCTACTGTTGGCTCTACAGAGCTGCACATTCCTCCTCTTGTTAGCATTCTCCAAATAACTTACTCCTGGAGGGTTTGCCATATTTGAAATATCTTACTCCACAAAGAGTAGACTCTGCCTCTACAGCCCTCTAAGCTTTTGCATTTGGGGACATAAAGAACTCAGAAATAGAATTACATCCCCCATTTGCAAGTGCAGAGCAACATAAGATGGTAAACCAGGAACTAAATCAAGCATAAATCAGGCTAAAAGATTTTTGTTTTTTTTCCCCCTCCCTCTTTTATCTTTTCTTGCATTTTATATATTCTGCCATGGAAATGTAAATCTCTCAGTGCAGGGTTAAGGGCACATGTTCCAGAACACACCACCCTGAACTCAGAGTAAGAAGAAATCTTCATTTGTTTTGCCCCTACCCTTGTCAGAATTAGGACGTTCATCCCTCTGCTCTCTCTTAGAGGCATCAGTTTTGTCTCATAAGACTGGGTACAGGTGCTGCTATGTCTGATCCTTTTCTTGAATATCCTCCAGTTGTGTTTTTTCCCCTAGATATTACAGTTTATTTGTTTATTTTTAAAGATTTTATTTATGTATTTGAGAGAGAGAGAGCACAGAGGGAGAAGCAGACTCCCTGCTGAGCAAGGAGCCAGACATGGGGCTCGGTCCCAGGACTCGGGGATCTGACCTGAGCCAAAAGCAGATGCTTAACCCACTGAGCCACCCAGGTGCACCTACGTATTCCAAGGTATACCAAGAGTTTCCCTTAGTAATTTGCTATCTGAAACCACTGGTAAGATTTCCTCATAATCATCCTTTGCAGACACCCAGGAAGAGAATGGTTTGATTCTGATTCATCAGACTGCTCTCATAATGGAATGGAGGAAACAGAGAAGATGCTGCCTGAATTATATTACCCTTGCCAGTCCATGTCTTGAAGAACTCATTGTTAGTGTTAAGTATTTGACCAGCTGGAGAATGTGAAGGAGAAGAGTTGTACCACAAGGTTAAACAACAGAAGAGCAGATTTTTCGTTTCTGCATATGAAAAGTATGAGGACATCAGTTGAACCTTCTGGAAGTAACAGCTGGGCTAACATTTCATAGTGTTCTCATCAACTAGAGTGTTGGCTACAGATTCATATTATTGGGAAGAAGAAAAGAAGGAAGGAGAGAAGGAGAGAAAGAGGGAGGTAGGAGGGGGGGAAGAAGGGGGGAAGCAAGGAAGGAGAAAGAGTTTTCCAAATCTTCAAGGGTGATGATGAAAGAACCCCTAAGTGTATCATATCTACTGAGTAGAGTTATTCTAATCTTCGATTTAAAAATATGTACATATAAGTAACTTTTACGTAGTATAGTTTAAGTGAAAGTGTTTGTTTTTTAAAATGAAAAGAAAAAATAACAGTATCAAATTTGCCCAGTGCCCAAGATGTATGACAGTACATCCTTACTGGACACTTAATGCAAGGGGGAAGGTATAGTGCTCTAGCCCATCTCCTGACCTGCCAAACATCCTGTCCCCACTCTCTGTTGGCCCCCTCTGTTTTGTTTAATGCCCCCTAACTAGCATCCTTAGGTCTGCCTGGTCCTAGGTCCTCGTGCATAAATCTGTTTTCTTCTTTATCTGGTTCACCCTCTCTTAAGATCCATTTCCTGCAAAGTTTCAGAGCTAATGTCCTTTAGTTTTCCTTATTTAAAAAAATTATGACTTCTTTCCACTTTATTCTCTGTCGAAGCTCACATACAGATGAGAAATGTTTAGTCCCTAGATTTCAATCTTAGACTGAAACAGTATCTCTTGGAGTGAAAGCACTTTGTGCCACCAAAGACTGACATTTTCTGATGGTTGTTGTGTTCTAAATGTTGAGGGAACACACACATGTGAAGAGCCAGAACAGAGCCAGATACACAGTGAGCACTCAGTGTTCTGCTGTTACTGTTGGTACTAGTATGACTGCTCAGACATTGTCTAAAACTCTCTGTCCTCGATGCATTCCTTGTCAACAAGGCAAAAAGGAGAGTGGGAAGGAATGAAGAACAGCCCCTGTGGGTGACTGGAATCCTCAGGCTCTCTATGTGCCCAAGCACATTTAAAAATTTTTCTTATTATTGACTCTGCTGAGGACGATTAACAAAATCCAGAATAAGTGAGAACTCGGGACTGCTGCATTTCATTATTTTTCTCAACCCAAACATTTGTCTTACAAGTATCTTCTGATATTTATTAAAGTTGACACACATGTGTAGTCAACTGAGAATTTTCAAGACCTGTTTCTACTACAGCTGGTTATCAACTTATTTTTTCCAAGAGGTTTTCCTGAATTGAAGGCTCTAGTCTGAGGCCTTGGAATCTCCTTCCTGGTCCTTCCAGGATTCTCTCTCTTACCCTTCATTCAAAACCCAGGCTGAGTGTGGCAACACTTGGTGTCCCCAATTTCCCTTTTGTTTTTTTTCTCCCCACAAATGCTGTAAGAGAACCCATTAAAAATATGTTCTGTTCCTTTGATTTAAAAATCTTTATTCCTTCTATCTGAAGGAATCTTGCAATTTCTTGCTAATATTACATTCTGGAATGTTTTTGCGAAGAAAATACAGTTTATGACGTGGCCAGACTGATGTTCCCATTTGTTCATAGAGAATGTCGGTGTTGCTTTTTTGATCCAGTATTTAACTCCATCCTAAACTGCAAACATGCTTCCATTTGTTAGCAAGTGTTTTGAGCCAGAGACATCCATGTTCCCCACCACCCTCACCTCACCCCTTGGCTTCACTGTCTCCCGGAGTGGCTCCTCATCTTGCACCCTTCCCCCTGTCACAGCCTCAGCTGATCCTAAGCCACACCCAGTCTCAGGGAAGGAGTGAGGCTGAGGACTGGGGCCACACACAATGTATCCAGCAGTGAATCTTTAGGTCAAGTAAGAGTAATTCCCATTCACTGGTGGCATCAAGGCCACATGAGATACAAGGCACCTGGGCTGCAGGTTAACTGTCAGTAAGACCAGTGTTTTGAGTCTGAGGAAGGTCTGCTCACATGTACCATTTTGTTCTCTCTTCAATCAAGGCCTGCCAGTCTCAGGCGCACACTCACATCCTCACTGCTCCTCATGCCCAGCCCCATGGATTCCCTTTCTGGTCTGGGTATTTTGTTGTGTTGTGTTCTTTAGAATGGTACAGTTTCTGTATAACAATAAGCCTTGCCGGCCAGGCAGCCCCATGTTCATCATAGCTACAGGACGAGCCTGACACTCTCATCTCTGTCCTGTCATTTAACCCATTTACATTTTTTGGATAAGGGCTGAAGAGCACAGAGGCCAGTAGGGATGAAGCCTGAGAATAGCTCACTTGAAGCACAGTGGTCCCATTCATAGTCCTCCAGAGGTTTCCAACTCATCTGCCATGAAAGCCCAAGTCCCTACAGTTACCTCCAGGGCCCCACATGCTCTGGCCCCTGCAGTTATGATCTGACCCCTGTGATCTCTGACTCACTTTCCACTTGCTCCACCACAGCTATATGGTACTTTGCTGTATCTCAGGGCCTTTGTGCTGGCCGTTTGCTATGTCTTGAATGCTCTTCTTCTAGATTGCCACATGGCTTTTTCCATCATGGGAAAATTTGATACTATTATTCTTAGTTGTTCTTTTCATTTTAAGGCCTTCTTCGACCACCCTACTTTAAAATTGCAATTTCTACCTTCAGTATGCCCCATCCCCCTTCCCTGCTTTATGCTTCTCTGTAGCACTCACTTATGTATTTCTGTATGTCTGTCCATCTGTATATGCGTATGTATTGGTCGATGGGTCCTTTTCTATTAAATAAAAGCCCCATAAAGTCAAGATTTCATTGCTCTATTCTCAGTACCTTGAAAATCAACTGAAGCTTAGGATACCTTTGATGAATATTAATTGGATACATGGATGAATAAATGAATTATGGTGAATCTTGGCTTTTATTAGATACCAGCAATACAGTATGGTTCCCCTACTTTCAGTTCTCCTAGACAGGGATTTTCATCAATGGTAGCTTTTACTATAGACCAAAACAAGCCTGTTGATCAGTAAGAGCAAGTCTTTTTTTACATGCAAAATAGGAAAATAATATTTCCAATAACACTTTAGTCTTGACACTTAAGTCAGAGGCTACAGAGAAAAGGAACCACACAAAGCTCTAACCTGTGGTTTCTCAACCTTGGCCATATTGATATTTGGGACTGGATAGGTCTTCACTGTGGGGGCTGCCCTGGGTGATTTAGGATGTTTAGCAGCATCCCTGACCTCAACCCCTAGATTCCAGAAGCACTCTCAGGTCATGACAACCAAAAGTGTCTCCAAACATTGCCAAATGTTCCCTGAAAGACAAAATCCTCTTAATTGAGCATCACTGCTTTAACAGGACTTTAGTTCAATAAAACAGATCATAACTGATGTTAAATGATACTTCCCATAAGTACATATGATTCTCTTTATGATCAGTGAAATCATGGTACCCAATTTACCCAGACATATTAAAAACAAAATAAAACAAGGCAAGGGAGTCATCATACTCAGTATCTGGTTAACACATGGCAAAACATAAAGTGTACTAAATTCACTTTTTAAGAAATCTCTCTTTTTTGTTTTAAATAATCCAAAGAGAAAATAACCTAGTGTTTTCAATTATTTGAGAGAAGATAGATGTAAGGCAAAAACCCAGGAAGACCCACTCCATTTAAAAATGATTTCTTTCTTATACCCTGATGTGCTGGAGTCCACCCATGTTCATCCAGGTCTATGCTTCATCTTGATTTATTTCCATGACTGTTTTATAGCTCTAAATAAATTTTTAAAAAACATAAATATCATCATGTCACAAAACAAGATCCATATAGGTTTGTGGAAAGCACTGTCTTCACACATAAGAATTTAAACGATGAATGCAATGATCATCGTCATGGAACCAGCCACTACACGCTCACAAAATGACCCATTTTCTTCCTGTTATTTTCTAAAGTCACATGCACAGTGTAAGTTGCTGATTCCAAAGTGGAAGGAACTGAAATGTGTAATTTCTCTGCAGAGCTAGCCTTGTGGATGAAAAAAGGATGAAGATGCCTGCAGGAAATCCAGGCGATTTCTATTACAGTACATCATTTCCCACTGGCTTTGACCTGTACGAAACTATGGTTTTCAGCTGTTTTCATTATAAATGAAGTTTGTAATAAAAATTTCTTATTATCATAGGATCTTAGAGCGGTTGCCTAAGCCAGCTCAGTGCTCAGTGCCGTCATACCTTTTATAATGTTACTGATGTGGTTACCCAGTCTGTATGTAAATAGAGATGGAAATGGCCAGGTGCTCACTACTCTAACTTAGGGAGGCTGTTTCACTGGCTGAAGTTTTAATTACTAGAATCTTTCTTCTTTTCAAGCTGAAATTTGCTGCTTAGTATAGAGCAACACACAATGAGTTTCTCCTGCCATATGAAAGGTCTTCAAATGTTTGAAATGCTTTCTCTTAAATTTTTCTTTTTATCTAGAGAACAAATATTGTATTGAATGCAATATCTGTGAGGATTTTCTTTTAAGTATTTTTGCTTGATTTGCAGTAAAGAAATTCTGCCCAATGATTTTCAATTTCAATAGCATGATCCCCATAAACTTGTTGACTCAAATTAAAGACAAAGGCTAATAATTGCTGTCAATTGAAATATAGATTATATATTCAAAGATTATTTTATACTAAAATATTCTTTATGATCTTAATTATTAAAAAGAGAACTGAACAGATGTACCAAGTAATGATGTCAATGTAGAAAGAAGCAGTCTCTTTCCTTGAGGAACTTTCAATCCTGTTTGGGAGATTATATATATTACATTAGGAGATTTTATATATTAGGAGATTATATATTCAATGAGAAGATATTATATATTAGGAAATTCTATATATTATATTAGATTTTACATATATAATGTAAAATATAATGGATATCAAGGATATAATGTACATCACTCCCTAAACAGGACTGGAAGCTCCTTGAGGAAGTTTCTATTTGCATCATTGTGTCTTACATCTTCCAGCTTGATATTCAACAGATATAACACTAAAATAAAATTCATACACAGCTTGCACATTACTATACCATTTGCAAATAAATATAAATAGTAGAGAAACACCATTCCTTTTCTTTTTTTTCTGGTAAAGCCATCATTTGGTGTTTATATGAGCGTATATATATATATATATATATATATATGAAATTAAGTATATGTTATATATTGTAAGTACAAAAAGAGTATTAGTTTTGGATATTTCCACATTTCCATCTAAAGATTGATGATGTATTAATGTTTCATTTATATAATACATATATATTATGTGTATATATATATATACATAATATATATATATACTAGAGAGAGAGACCTAATAGTTCAGTGCAACATATGAAGATTTTCAAGTAATCAGTATGGACAGTAAGTGGTTTGAGAGCATAGGGGAATCAAGGTCACTGGGAGCAGGGATGGTCAGAAAGGCTTTCCTGAGGAGTGAGGACACAGTCTTGGTGGATGAATCGGACTCGGATAGCGGTGTCAGCAACTATTTCAAAGACACAAGTGCATGCAGATGTGGAAATGTCCAAAACTATTCAGGTGATAGTTAAACTGGAGTGGACAGTTATGGGATCCTGAAAAACAAAAACAGAGGCTTATTTACAAAATTAAATCATGTTGATTAATCAGAAGATAAATTCTACAATCGCCAATGATCTTAGATTTTACTGTGTAAGTGTGTAAAGACTGAGGAAGTACTAATTTTAATCCACGAACATAATTTAATATATTGATTTTATTAGTTGTTTATATCTTTAAAATTTTGTCAAAATGGTTCTACTCTCTTAATTGATTTTCTTTTGTGGGAAAAATTTATATATGACTTTAGGGTTTGGTTTCAGCTGAAGCACCTTTTCTATATTGTCAAGTTGAATTAACTCCTGAATATAAGAGACTGAAAATTAAGACTATGAGTGCAGATTAGATAGAGAAAATCCTGCTTAAATAATAAAAAGTATACTCTTGTTCCTTAATATTACTTGGTATGGTGTGTGAAATAAATGCAGTGGAATCAGAAACAAAACACTCATATCATTCCTGACTTTCTTATTGAGAAATAGTGTGGTCCTGACAAATTCACACTTTTCCCATCTATAAATTAGTAACAGTGAAATGTCCCTGATCACTGTACAGGGAGGCCATGTGATACCATTGAAAGCGAACAAGCCTGGGAGTGCACATCTTGCCCTGACCATGTGTCCACACCACTAGCCCCCTCTTGGGTTCCGGTGTCCGCTCTGCCCCCAGCACCCCCTGCTCTACCCCCTGCAGCACACATCTGATCACATTTCTCTTCTCCTCTAAATTCCAAAACTCTCTAGTATTTCTAGGATAACAAATAAACTACTTGAGCTGGCCCTAAATTCGCATCTCACCTCCTGCTCCTGCTCCCTCATCCTGTTCCTCAAGTAGGCCATATTCTCTCCTTCAGAGGACCCTTGTGTGTACTCTTGGTCCATCTGGAATCTTCTACCCCTGCCTCCGCTCTTTCGAGACCACGTCATTCTTCATGTCATGATGGAGTACATGGTAATTTTATGCAGGTCATGGTACGATTGTTTACTATCTCCCACAATATCTAGCACATCACAGGCATTCAGTAAACACTGGTTGAATTAATTCATGAATTTAATGGTGGTGTGACCTTTGAAATAGAGACACTGATAATTGCAGGGAAAACAGAGACAATATATTAGGAGGAATGTGGCAAACAGCAGAGCACACAAATATGAGAATTCCTCCTACTAGGAATAGCTACAAACAAGCTGAAATCATAACCCATAAAATTTTATACCAAACATGAATCTAAGTCATTCAGTGGGTTATCTGTGAAAAGCATCCATAAGATAGGCTATGCCAACAGATGACATTCAAGACTGCTCAGCCTTGTAAATGTGCAGACTGAGGAATCATTCGGGCACACCCCATTTTCCACCTGTGAATCCAAACAACTCCAAACAGTGTGCTCTCCACCTTGTCGTGGTGCTCCTGCTTGCTGTAGATTGCTGACAACAGGCGGTAGCATTCAAGGCATCCGGTCTCTTCTGACACAATGTGGTTGGTCATCTTTGTCTGACCCATCACGGCCAAAACCCGAGCCGGCAAAACCATACTGACCTTGGCTTAGGAGACACTTTGTTATCATCTCCTCAAATAAAGCATCTCTGAAGAGAGGCATTCGGGAAACACTCCTGACAAAAATGCTCAACATCTATTTGTGAGAGGGCTGAATGCCCACAGTTTATGGTTGTGTGTGTGTGTGTGTGTGTGTGTGTGTGTGTGTGTGTGACTAGCAAGGATGCCCAAAGGAAACTCAGAGAAATAATTCGTGCTTTTTAACAAAAAATTAACTAAGTATGTCATATCATGACCTAGAGCCACAGTACTGAGTGATTTCATATGTTTTAAGGAGAAGAGCACACTTGTAGGAAAAAAAAAATTCACTGACTGCATATTTAATGAAAAAGAAGTGCATGAAACTGAAAATTGCGATAAAAAAAGAACTTGGGTATCTACGACTTCGGTGAATGAATCTAATACTGGCGTCACATCAATATTTATAAAATAGATATACTACAGATATTTTGGCTCCAGCTTTGAGGCTCGTCAAAGCCTCCCCATACTGCTCACGTACACACCTCCAGCTTTATTTTCTGCAGTCTTCTACTCACCAGTGCCAGACAGAGATCCTATGTGCTATAACTTTCTAGCAAATCTTCAAAGCTTCTTCATACTGCCAGTGTTGTAATATAGCTCTCCCAAAGAAAATCTCTCCCTTTCATGTACCACCTGCAGTGCATTCCATTTTAAGAACCAATACTTTCCTTTCAAAAAGTCCACTTCTAAATGCTGTGGAAGATTGGAGAGGACTATCCTTAGACCAAAACTATGTTTAACACCATGCTTGGGGCGCCTGGGTGGCTCAGTCGGTTAAGCATCTGCCTTCGGCTCAGGTCATGATCCCACGGTGCTGGCTGGGATCGAGCCCCGCGTTGGGCTCCCTGCTCCGTGGGGAGCCTGCTTCTTCCTCTCCCACTCCCCCTGCTTGTGTTCCCTCTCTCACTGTGTCTCTCTCTGTCAAAAAGATAAATAAAATCTTTGAAAAAAAGAGTAAAAAAATAAAATAATTATGTCACTACCCTGTGCATTTAAGGATACCTCCCTCTACCGAGTCACTAAGATGCAACCGAGGGTCATTCTATCAACAGTGGTGGACTTGTCTGCTAATGCAGTCTTTCATCGACTCCCAGTTTCAAATTAAAAATTGCTAGTTTTTCTTAGGGATGTAGAAAATAATGGGCTTATGTGAAATATAGAAAAATGGATTCCAATTTGAGTTTCATTAACACCATGTTGTAATCAGCAAGCTGTTCACTCATTATTCATTAGGATAGTATTTATAGCATTTTATTGTTCATCTCGAGAAAGAGAGTCAATGCCACCTAAATGTTTGACATTTGCTAATGCTTAAAAAAACTGGTCTCTTCCAACTAGCTAAAAAGTTAATGGGCAAGGTTAGATTTCTGAATAATTTGCAAAGTGAAGAAAAGGATCTATACCATTTTTGGCCATGTGGTTCTCTCCCACTGGTCTGTAATCTCTCCTGATTCACCACGGCCACATGATGACCTGAGCTGAGTTTGATGACCCACTGATAATAGGCCATTGCCTTCTGTGCAAACTCTGTATCAGGGAAGGTTTGGTAATACCACGGCTTTCTTAATTATAAAACACAACTCTCCGATTTCTCTTCCTTGTTATTAGAGGGTCACACCATCAGTTTCTTCTTGCCTGTGACTAACTTTGAACATGCATTGTTTACTCCAATCATCAAAGAACATAATAACAAAAAAATAAAACAAAACAAAAACCAAACCCCATATCTTTCTTTATGTGTGGAAGTTTAAAAAAATGTCTGCTCACCAACATCTTAGCAAATGTGATATTTTGAAATTGCAGTGGCTGTTATTTATCCAAATCATTCTTATTTTACACTAAGATAAATAATAGATGGTTACAGAAAAAATCATCCTGTAGCAAATTCTAAGAGTCTGTTTAATTACTAAGCTGGTACATAGTAATGGATGTATTGCTCTAAATAACTGGTATCAGTTGGAATTTGAAAATTTCTTTTCCAATGAGACATTTTTGTTTCGCTGCTGTTTACTTCGCTAGGACTTTTAGCCACGTAACATGTCACAGGCCATCTTGCACTTGTCTGGTGAAATAATGGATCAAAAAACTTCATTGGCATGATCTCATATGACCCTAATTTTTTATTTTTATTTTTTAAAGCTTTATTTATTTGAGAGAGAGAGAAAGAGAGAGGGTGGGGAGAGGGGCAGAGGGAGAGAATCAGCAGGCAGACTCCCACTAAGCATGGAGCCTCATGAGGGTCTCCATCCCACGACCCCTGAGATCATGACCTGAGCTGAAACCAATAGTCCGATGCTCAAGTGACTAAGCCACCCAGGCGCCTCTGACCTTAATTAAAAAAAAAAAATCACTTAACTGCCTAAAATCCCTCTTGGGATGTAAGAGATATAAAAAGGTAAACAAGGGGCGCCTGGGTGGCTCAGTCGGTTAAGCGGCTGCCTTTGGCTCAGGTCATGATCCTGGGGTCCTGGGATCGAGCCCCACGTCTGGCTCCCTGCTCAGCAGAGAGCCTGTTTCTCCCTCTCCCTCTGCCTGCCACTCTGCCTACTTGTGCTCTCTCTTTCGCTGTCAAATAAATAAATAAAATCTTTAAAAAAAAAAAAAGGTAAACAAAATTACCATTTTACAAACACAGAAGCCAAAGCACAAAGAGGTTAAATGCTTGGACAAAGATCTCAGGGCAAGCGAAGTTCTCATAGAGCAGTAGAATTAAGTCTCTTTAGTTCACATAACTTTCTCCAAAGTAGCATCCAAGTGAGATTACATGTAGATAACTGAATTTGGTGTGCATTTTCCCTAGTGGAATGTTTATTCTCTACATAGTAATCTTTTCAGGCATGCCATTTTAGAATGCAAGTTTGGCAGGTGATAAGAGACACATCTATATACAGATACACAGCAGGTGGTGGTGGGAAGGGTTGGGGGAACTTCACAAGCATGGAAGCACAAAGACAAAGACAAAGGATATTGTTGGCAAGATAAATAGAGCACTCAGTGGACTGTTCCAGGTGTTTGGTTGTCATTGAAGTAGGAGAAGTCTAAGCCAGTCATTTTCTTGAATTCTCTTCTGCTTTTCGTTAATGTGTTAATTTTGTTAATTTCCTTATGGGTGTGACTCCTAATTTGTATTATGTTGCTAACAGGTCAGCAAATAGGAATATAAAACAAATTTAAGTGTAAATTAAACAAACTTCTTAGGCAGGTCATATTAAATAAATCCAAAATATAAATTTATATTCTTGAAAACAAGAGAATTTACCAGGAAATGAATACCCTTGTGTATATTTCAGGTTAGAAAAATAATTAAAATAGAATTTTACTGCAGGGCAGGCAGCCTACTGGGCAATGAGAACGATGTTAGTTTTTGCATTAAGCCTGAACTTTTTCTTATTATTATTTGTAAGTGTTCATTATATGCCAAGAGTATATGTGGTTCTGCCCAGATCATTAAAAAAAAAAAGAATCCTTTCCCATACAGTGTTGCTTTAAATAAACTGCAGTGACAGCATTTTATAGAGCACCTGCTTGCTATACAAGAACATTCTATCAATTATAAGGTATAGTAAATGGGGTTATATAATGTGTTTAAATAAGAAAAAAACAACAACCCTGGGGGCTTGTGTCATGCATAGAAAGCCAGTGTCTGCCCTGAGCCTATGTCTACATTTAGATGAAGCTTCTGCCTCACTGTAGAGGAACATTTCCTCATCGTGGATTTATAAAACCTTGTATAAATGATGTAAAGAGAAGTCTGCTGTTCAATAAATCATTACTACTACTTCCTGCAGCCTGG
Organism: Neomonachus schauinslandi; assembly: GCF_002201575.2. Taxonomy (NCBI): domain Eukaryota; kingdom Metazoa; phylum Chordata; class Mammalia; order Carnivora; family Phocidae; genus Neomonachus; species Neomonachus schauinslandi. Next base: position 76,570,518 of record NC_058407.1, on the reverse strand, counting down.
GGAATTTTCTTTAGAGATATGATTATAACAACTGGGCAGATTTTACTGAGCTGATCTTGGAGAGCTGGAGAAATCACCGTCCCAAGGTACAATGTCCTGTCAACATTTTGAGCTTATTGCCAAGCTCAGTGCATTTTATTTCTTGGGCATTATTTGGGTTACTGCCATTTATCTGATAGATAGACCTGATTAGCATTATCTAATCTCAACAGAACAGGTTCTCCTTAATCTCCCTTGCCAGTGTCAAGTAAGAAACCCCATGATTGTGTAAATCTGAGCTCTCTACACAATTCTTGACTCCAGCCTAATTCATTTCTTCATCTTCCTTCAGTTACTTTTTAAAAAGACAAAGAAAATACATGAGAGATTTTTAAAAATTAATACTATAATCTCACTGAGGGGAGGTGGGGGGGAGGTAAAATGAGAAAAGAACCAACATTTACTGAACATCTACTGTATGCCAGGCATGATGATTTACTCTTTAAATATTTAGGTGCATTGATGTCAATATTAACCATGCAAAAATATCTACAATTCATACCCATGCTTATTTACTTCAGATTTAATTAGCAGCCCTTTGGTGACTTCTGGTTTCAGCTGGAAGACATAGAGCTGGAAAGAACATCACTCCCATTTTTATAGTGGGAAAAAGCTGGACACACTGCTGCAAATTAATGACCTTTCTTGAACCTATCACATAAATGAAGTCAGAGAGCAACCAACCCACCCAAGAGGCAGATTCTTGAAGGGAGCTACAGGACCTGAGCATTTGTCTACCAGTTAAACCAGTAGGAAGATTAAACCAGAAATGTTAAAGCAGAGTACAGGCTAGTTGTGAGAGTGTGAGGCCTCTGGGGACCACAGACATGGGGGTGGGCGGTGACCCACATCTCAACTGGATTTCCCCTCTAGGAACCCCACTAGGCTCTAGGGTGAACAAATGTCCTGTCTGGCTTACCTGGGACTGAAGGGGCCCCCAGGATGTGGGATTTTCAGTTTTACAAGCAGGACAAGGTGGTGACCCTACCGCGATTTCACAGGAAAGATGGTGGAGAAACCCAAGAGAAAGCTTCCGTATGCCGCTGCCTGGGGCGGGGGAAGAAAGCCACTGCTCTCATTGGCCCAGACCTGCTAGGATAAGGGAGTGCAGGTGGTGCCACACAGCACTCTCCCAACACTCTTCTCCGCTTTCTCCCACCTCTGATCCCAGCATCATGGGTAATATAAACATGCACTTAAAAAAATCCAGGGACACTTTAGATCTCAAAAACACCCTTATAAACAAACTCAGGGGAAGTATTTTTTCCTGAAAGGATTAAAATCAATTTCCTCACAAGGTAACTTCTTGAAACAGAATAAAGCAATAAAGAGCAGTGCAATTACTATTATCTGAATTAATTTTACTTCTCTGATTTTTTTTTTTTTCCTGCTCTAAAATAGTCAAAGAGAGCACAGGTTTTCATCTAAAATTTCTCCTTCCTTTACTGGATTACTCAGCTAGGTTTCAACTAGAAATGCAAATTTCGAAGTCCCGAAGTTTTAACAAGGGAATTCAAATTAGCACACATATCCAGATCATATAATTACACCTCTAACATCCTTAGCCCCAGGGAATGCTCTTATGATTCTGGTTCACTGAAAAATGTCCTCGATATTTGTCTTTCTTTTTCTTTCACTAATGACTCTGAATTTCAAAAAGGAACTCAGACTCTACTTTTAAAAATATGAAGAGAAATCACTGCAGAAGGAAAATACATGACATGGAATATATTTAAAACCAATTTATTGTTTCGTTCTCTGTTACAGGCAGTGCATTTATCCTAAATAAAAGTATTATGTATATATTTCAGGCAGTTCCTCTTCTAAGGAACTACTAAGTTAGAAGTTCCTGAGCTAAGCCTGCCCATTCTTGGTCTCTACAGACATTGTGAGTTCTGGAGGAAAAAAAGATAAATTATTTATAAATCATCTTTAGATAAAAATGCATGTGATAGTAATACTCCCTGTCTATTGATAGTGGTGTGCTGGATCCAACTGGGCGTATCTCTTTCCATTTTGTGGGCAGGGACATCAAACAGGCAGCTTGAAATTAGCCACACCGGGTGTACTTACCCCTTGGAAATGAGCAAATGCGACACCCAGAAATGTTAACGTACACATTGCTTAACGGCTGATCTCTAATAACATGTACCTTCTGCCTAGATGGGTAGGGGGAAGGTATTTCAGAGTCATGAAGGAGCTACAGAGAGAGAGATGGACATGGGGTACCACCACTGGAAAGTTGGTCTAGTGCTGAACCACTTTCTGGAAGTATTTTTCACCTTGGTTAATGATGAGTCATAAGTTATCTCCCAGGAACTTTTTCCCCCTAAAACAGTGTACCTCTGGCAAATTAAAGACTGTAGTGAGTTAATTATGGCCTCTCAAAAGAAATGTCCACATCCAAATCCCTAGAATCTTTGAATATGTCCTTATTTGGAAAAAGGGTCTTTGCAGAGGTAATTGGCTAAGGAATTTGGGATGAGATCATCCTGGATTACCTGGGTAAATCAATGACTGGTAGCCTTATAAGAGAGAGAAGAGAAAAAGACACAGAGGAGAAGTTCATATTTAGGTGGAGGCAGAGACTGGAGCTATGTGGCCATAAGCCAAGGAAGCCAAGAAACATGTGGACCATCAGAAGCTAGAAGAGGCAAGCAAGGATTCTCTTCTAGAGTCTCCCATGGGAGTATTGCCTTGTTGACTATTTCAGACTCTGGCCTCCAGAATTATGTGGGAATATTTCAGTTGTTCTGAACCACCTGTTTGTAGTGATTTGTTATGGCAGACACAGGAAACTAGGACAAGGACCAAATGGGAATTAAGATTTATTTTAATGACTTCTCTAAGACACATATTATCCACACCCACTCATTCAAAGATATAATAGACAGGCATCCTCTTCCATCCTCTGCCTCTTCCCTTCCACTTTCCATCCTCTACATCTCCTCTTCAAAACAGCTCTCCCACTCAATCTGTCGTCAATATGGTCGTTTTGTGAGCACCTCACTCTCCATGTCTGCTTCCGAGTTCATCCTTCACATAAGGCTGCAATGAATCATTTACTCTGGCATTCTCCTCACCCCCCCCTACTCAGCAAATGTTGGTTCTTTCCTAATCTGGGTTTTCTCAGCAGCAAGAGGGTGTGATCAATATCAAACTGTGACAATTTAGGCAAGAGAGAAATACCACTTTAAAGAGGAAATGCCAAACATTATCAAATAAAAACTAAAGAAAAAGTGTGACATGAGCCAGCAGCTGTAGGACTACAGCACTGTCAAGAGGCCACGGAAAGGGAAAAGTCAGAAACAACTCTCTATATGTTGCATACAACTGCAGCTTCCCACTTCTCCAGACTCGTCTCATGGCATTTTCACTCTCGTTCTATTTCCAGGCACAGCAAACTGTATTGACACCGGGGTGTCGTCAGCTGAGAATTAGTTTAGACTGACTTGGCCATTAATATAATGGTATGAGTGGCTACGAAATACCTCTCACCTTTTGACTCAGGAATTCTATTAGGTCTTAAGATGATTACCCCAAATCCATATTTTAGAAATCACATGCATGAAGATACTCATTTCCACACACACACACAAAAATAGAAAGGAATCTAAACGTTACTGACAGGGAAATTATTCAATAATCTCTAATACATGAATTTGATAACTACTAAGCAGCCAGAAAGATAGTATTTATGAGGGGTCTGTAACATAAAAAACATGGGCAGTATTTTATATAATATAATGACAAGTGAGTAAAACAGGATATAAATTTGTAAACTTAGTATGTGTGTAGGCATATATATAGACAGAATATCAGTTTTATACTGCACTGTGACTAATTGGTACGAATCCAGCCATTGAAAACAACACTCATTTATTATCTCATAGTTCTGTAGGTCACAAGTCTGGGGCTCAACTGGGTTTTCTGCTTAGGGTCTCATGAGGTCAAAGTCAATATGTTGACTGTGTGGGCTCTTATTTAGAGGATCTGGAGAGGAATTTGCTTACAAGCTTATTCAGGTTGTTGCCAGAATTTAGTTCCTTGCATTTATAGGACTAATGTACCCATTTCCTTGCTCTCTGCAGACCATTCACATTCCTTCTCATGTGACTCCTTGCATCTTCAAACCAGCAATGGTGGATGGAGTCTTTCCCATGTTTCAATTCTCTCTAACTTGACCTTTTGCTTTCCTCTTCTGCCTTTTGAAGGTCTCAACTGACTAGATCAGGCTCACCCAGATAATCTCTGTATGTTAAAGTACGCTGACTTAGAACTTTAATTAAATCTCTAAATTTCCTTCAGGGCAGTCATACCTAGATTAGTGCTTGACTGAATTACCAGGGGACGGGAATCTTAGCAGGGCCATCTTTAGAATTCTATCTGTCTGTCTGTCTATCTATCTATCATCTTTGATGATTAATTTTATGTGTCAGTTTGACTCGTCAATGGATATCTAGATAGATGGTTAAGCATTATTTCTGGATGTGTCTGTGAGGATGTTTCTGGAAGAGATTAGCATTTGAAATGGAGAACTGAGTAAAGTAGATGGTCCTCCCAATGTGGGTTGGTATCATTCAATACTCTGAGGGCCTGAACAAGAACAAAGAGGTGGGGGAAAGTTGGATTTGCTCTTTCTATCCTTGACTGCTTGAGTCAGGACATTCATCACATCCTGCCCTCAGTGTTCCTCGTTCTCAGGCCTTCAGATTTAGACTGAAACTTACACCATTGGTTTTCTGGCTCTCAGACCTTCCAGCTATACCATGGATTTCCTTGGGTTTCCGGCTTGCAGAGGGCAGATCATGGAACTTCTCAGCCTCCATAATACTGTGAGCCAATATCTTATAATAAATCTATTTATATATCCTTTGGAGAACACTGACTCATACTCTACTTACCTATCTGTCACTCCACAAAGGGAGGAAAGACTCCCCATGCAAAATTTGATTCAGATAGTAGGGCTAAAGATGTCACACATGCATATATTTTATAGGACAGACATTAAATAATAAAATATAGGAATGTATATTATGATTGATGGGGGGGTTAATTATTTATTTTTGCTTTTCCTTTTTCCAAATATTCCATTACATTTTTATATTACTTGTGTAAATGAAAAACTAATCTGACTTTGTTTCATCCCTTCCTAAAACTTTGCCTCACCCTAGTGTCCCCATCAGTAGCCTCAGTGGTTGTTTTCCTTAGTCCTCTAGGTGCTTTGTCCTAAGTTCCTTAATTTTCTATTTCTCTTATGGCTTCTCTCTTCATATTTAAGCTGCCCCCAAGTACAACCAAATCTCCTTCCATGATGGATTTTATCCATTCCAACATTCTCTGCCTACCTCCAGGCCTTCAGCCAATCTCAACAGAATGTTTTTAACAGATCCCACATACTCTACGTATTTCCATAGTCTTTTCCACATGTTGTTTCAAAATTCCTTCCTCAAAACATACCTTTGCCTTTTGTTTTCTACAAGTTCAAATTTGGACTCCAGTGTGTGTCTTACTATTCCCTTTATATAATCTTTCTTCAACTCCTTACCTTATTTTAAAAATTTCCCCATTTTGAATTCTCTACTTTGGCCACGCAAGCTTTCCTGGATTCACCTCCATGCTCTGTATCCAGCAATCTGTCTTTCTCCTCTCTCGTTCAAACCTATCAATTTGATGACACCTTACTCCAGGTCTTCTAGGTACTTATTTCCATGGAATTTCTAAATATGGGAAAAGATATTTCAAAGTATGCAGCTATTATGTAAGATATTGTTATAGGATAGCATAATCACTAGAAAAATTATGGTTGCTAGAAACGGTCCCAGAACCCTTAAAGGTAATATTTTTCCAATTTTTTAAAATTAGAAAGGTGTGTCCTAAAAATAAGAGATTAGTGAACATAGTATCAGTCACAGGCAAAATACTAGAAGGGATTATTGGGGGGGGGTTGTCACTAAGGACAAGAAATATCATCAGCAGACATAATAAGATTGTTATCTAAATATACTTTTTTCAGCTTTATTGAGATATGAAAGCATCAGGGCAATGCTTTCAGCAAGGTAAAAAGTCTCATGACAAAGAGTCTCATGATATCATTGTAGATGAGACAGAATTGTGAGTTGGATGATAATAAAGTAGGTAAATTCACACCTAGTGGAATAACTACATCCAAGAATTTGAATAAGATAGAGGTCAACTTGAAGAGAGGTCCCACAGACATGCCACAAAGCTTATATCAGTTCCGCTCTCACTTAACACATGTATCAATGACTTAAATAAATATTCAGGGGCATTCATACCAAATTTGTCAATTAAAATTGCTAGAAAAAATTTATTAAGACAATGAGTAGCAGAAAAAAAAAAATCAAGAAGTTCCAGGAAATCTGAAATTACAGGCCGATATCAAGAAGTGAAACTAAATACAAACAAACATGGATCCTTTCACGAGGTTTTATTTCTTCATGGGTGAGACATAACAAATGTTTACATTAACAAAAAAATGAGAACAAAGGTTTATGTTGACTGCATCTCCCATCTGAGCCATAAAGTCCTGTTAATGTAAAAAATATATATTATTTCCAGGTGGATTATAGATGCATGGGATCAATCCAGCGCCTGGCAAGTAAATAATCTCTCCCTATCCTGAACTTACCAAACTACAGTTTGAAAAGCCATTTCAGTAAGTCAAGCAGAGAAAGACAATTATCATACAGTTTCACTCATATGTGGAACATAAGGAATAGCATGGAGGACCACAGGGGAAGGGAGGGAAAACTGAATGGGAAGAAATTGGAGAGGGAGATGAACCACGAGAGACTATGGACTCCAGGAACCAAACTGAGGGTGACAGAGGGGAGGAGGGTATGGGGATAGGGGTAACCGGGTGGTGCGTATTAAGGAGGGCACATGTGGTGATGAGCACTGGGTGTTATATGCAACTGATGAATTGTTGAACACTGTATCAAAAACTAATGATGTGCTATATGCTGGCTAATTGAACATAAATTTAAAAAAGCCATTTCAGATTCTGGGTGCTGTATTTAAATGGGGAAAACAGATAATCTGAAGACTAGCCAAGCAATGTCATCAGAAAGATAACTGTATGAGAAATCTGGCAAAGGAGGGACGAATTAAAAAAAACAACAACGAGGTGTTCAGCTTATAAAAGACATGGTTAGAGAAGGAGCATGGTGGCCATTGTCAGACACCTAACAGGCTCTCAGGTGGAAGCGCAGGACCCACAAGGTACACATTATAGCGAGGTTGATTCCAGCTCGGTGTCGGGAAACCCTTTCTGACAATTCAATTGTTAGAGTAAAATGTGTCTTCTTGCATAAGAGTGAGATGCCTCTTCCTGGAAGTTTCCAGGCAGATGCTAAATAATTCCCCTTGGGGTGTGTATTATAGAGAGGGATTCCTGCATTGTGTAGGATACTGAATTGAGAAAAGGGAGAGAATAACTAATGTGCACTGCTGCTTGTGCAGCCCTCCCCCCCCCATAACCGCATGCACGCAGCTACAATAAGCATGGGCTGTGCTTGCAGACAGCTGGTGTCACCGAAAAATGACAGGTGGTTTGACAGGGTTTCACAAGTAGTGGTGGATTGAGAAAGGTTTGTAGACAATGATTTCATCTGGCGTGGGTGCCTGAGTGGCTGGGACAATAAACAAAGTGCTATCATCACAAAAGGAATTTGTTTGCTGCTAAAGAATGTGGAGTCAAGTGGGGTTTTTGTTAACAGATTCTCTGTGCTTTGCATGGATTAGAAGCATGCTCTTGTTATTATAAAACACAAAACATGATGAGATCATGGAGGTCAGAGAGGGGTGAACAGTTCTGAGTAAAGCCCACCAGCTACTCTGCCTCTTTGATGCTAAAATCAATTACCCAAAAAGCTGAAGAAAGAACCTTTCAAACTTTCAATTTATTTCTCAGATCTCATAGCATTTCAGCATTATATTTAATGTGAGAAAGATTGGTAAAGGATGTGACCTTTGGATATAAGACAAGATCACAGTCTTAGCAATACTTCGTTTTTCTTTAAAATGGCTTACAACCTCAAATATGGGAAATGCAGTAACTTCACATCAGTGTACCCTTGAGGTTTGCTCAGATTAAGCCTGTCATATTATTGATTTTATTTTTTTATGTGAATATTTATTTATTTTTTTATTAGCATATAATGTATAATTGTTTCAGGGGTACAGGTCTGTGATTCATCAGTCTTACACAATTCACAGTGCTCACCATAGCACATACCCTCCCCAGTGTCCATCACCCGGCCACCCCATCCGTCCCACCCCCCTAAACTCCAGCAACCCTCAGTTTGTTTCTGAGATTAAGAGTCTCTTATGGTTTATCTCCTCCTCCACTTTCGTCTTGTTTCATTTTTCCCTCCCTTACCCTATGATCCTCTGTCTTGTTCCTCAAATTCCTCATATCAGTGAGATCATATGATACTTGTCTTTTTCTGATTGACTTATTTCGCTTAGCATAATACCCTCTAGTTCCATCCATGTTGATGCAAATGGCAAGATTTCATTTTTTTAATGGTTGCATAATATTCCATTGTGTATATATATACCACATCTTCTTTATCCATTCATCTGTTGATGGACATCTAGGCTCTTTCCATAGTTTGGTTATTGTGGACATTGCTGCTATAAACACTGGGGTGCACATACCCCTTCGGATCACTACATTTGTATCTTTGGGGTAAATACCCAGTAGTGCAATTGCTGGGTCATAGGGTAGCTCTATTTTCAACTTTTGGAGGAACCTCCATACTGTTTTCCAGAGTGGCTGCACCAGCTTGCATTCCCACTAACAGTGTGGGAGGGTTCCCCTTTCTCCGCATCCCCGCCAACATCTGTCATTTCCTGACTTGTTAATTTTAGCCATTCTGACTGGTGTGAGATGGTATCTCATTGAGGTTTTGATTTGGATTTCCCTGATGCCGAGTGATGTTGAGCACTTTTTCATGTGTCTGTTGGCCATTTGGATGTCTTTGCAGAAATGTCTGTTCATGTCTTCTACCCATTTCTTGATTGGATTATTTGTTCTTTGGGTGTTGAATTTGATAAATTCTTTATAGATTTTGGATATTAGCCCTTTAACTGATATGTCATTTGCAAATATCTTCCCCCATTCTGTTGATTGTCTGTTGGTTTTGTTGACTGTTTCCTTTGCTGTGCAAAAGCTTTTTATCTTGATGAAGTCCCAATAGTTCCTTTCTGCCCTTGCTTCCCTTGCTTTTGGTGATGTTTCTAGGAAGAAGTTGCTGCAGCTGAGGTCGAAGAGGTTGCTGCCTGTGTTCTCCTTTAGGATTTTGATGGGACTCCTGTCTCACATTGAGGTCTTTCAACCATTTGGAGTCTATTTTTGTGTGTGGTGTAAGGAAATGGTCCAGTTTCATTCTTCTGCATGTGGCTGTCCAATTTTCCCAACACCATTTGTTGAAGAGACTGTCTTTTTTCCATTGGGCATTCTTTCCTGCTTTGTCAAAGATGAGTTGACCATAGAGTTGAGGGTCCATTTCTGGGCTCTCTATTCTGTTCCAATGATCTATGTGTCTGTTTTTGTGCCAGTATCATACTGTCTTGATGATGACAGCTTTGTAATAGAGCTTGAAGTCTGGAATTCTGATGCCACCGGCTTTGCTTTTCTTTTTCAACATTCCTCTGGCTATGCGGGGTCTTTTCTGGTTCCATACAAATTTTAGGATTATTTGTTCCATTTCTTTGAAAAAAGTGGATGGTATTTTGATAGGGATTGCATTAAATGTGTAGATTGCTCTAGGTAGCATAGACATCTTCACAATATTTGTTCTTCCAGTCCATGAGCATGGAACGTTTTTCCATCTCTTTGTGTTTTCCTCAATTTCTTTCATGAGTATTCTATAGTTTTCGGAGTACAGATTCTTTGCCCCTTTGGTTAGATTTATTCCTAGGCATCTTATGGTTTTGGGTGCAATTGTAAATGGGATCGACTCCTTAATTTCTTTCTTCTGTCTTGTTGTTGGTGTATAGGAATGCCACTGATTTCTGTGCATTGATTTTATATCCTGCCACTTTACTGATTCCTGTATGAGTTCTAGCAGTTTTGGGGTGGAGTCTTTTGGGTTTTCCACATAAAGTATCATATCATCTGCAAAGAGTGAGAGTTTCACTTCTTCTTTGCCGATTTGGATGCCTTTTATTTCTTTTTGTTGTCTGATTGCTGAGGTTAGGACTTCTAGTACTATGTTAAATAGCAGTGGTGATAGTGGACATCCCTGCTGTGTTCCTGACCTTAGGGGGAAAGCTCTCAGTTTTTCCCCATTGAGAATGAGATTCACTGTGGGCTTTTCATAGATGGTTTTTATGATATTGAGGTATGTACCCTCTATCCCTACACTCTGAAGAGTTTTAATCAAGAAAGGATGATCTACTTTACAAAATGCTTTTTCTGCATCTATTGAGAGGATCATATGGTTCTTGTTCTTTCTTTTACTAATTATTATATCACATTGATTGATTTGCAGATGTTGAACCAAACTTACAGCCCAGGAATAAATCCCAGTTGGTCATGGTGAATAATCCCTTTAATGTACTGTTGGATCCTATTGGCTAGTATTTTGGTGAGAATTTTGGCATCCATGTTCATCAGGGATATTGGTCTGTAATTCTCCTTTTTGATGGGGTCTTTTTCTGGTTTGGGGATCAAGGTGATGCTGGCCTCATAAAATGAGTTTGGAAGTTTTCCTTCCATTTCCATTTTTTGGAACAGTTTCAGAAGAACAGGTATCAATTCTTCTTTAAATGTTTGGTAGAATTCCCCTGAGAAACCATCTGGCCCTGGGCTCTTGTTTGTTGGGAGATTTTTGATTACTGCTTCAATTTCCCTACTGGTTATGGGTCTGTTCAAGTTTTCTATTTCTTCCTGGTTCAGTTTTGGTAGTTTATATTCTCTAGGAATGCATCCATTTCTTCCAGATTGTCTAATTTGCTGGCATATAGTTGCTCATAATATGTTCTTATAATTTTTTGTACTTCTTTGGTGTTGGTTGTGATCTCTCCTCTTTCATTCATGATTTTATTTATTTGGGTCCTTTCTCTTTTCTTTTTGATAAGTCTGGCCAGGGGTTTATCAATCTTATTAATTCTTTCAAAGAACCAGCTCCTAGTTTCGTTGATCTGTTCTACTGTTCTTTTGGTTTCTATTTCATTGATTTCTGCTCTGATCTTTATTATTTCTCTTCTCCTGCTGGGTTTAGGCTTTATTTGCTGTTCTCTCTCCAGCTCCTTTAGGTGTAGGGTTAGGTTGTGTACTTGAGAACTTTCTTATTTCTTGAGAAAGGCTTGTATTGCTTGCTATATACTTTCTTCTTAGGACTGCCTTTGCTGCATCCCAAAGATTTTGAACAGTTATGTTTTCATTTCCATTTGTTTCCATGAATTTCTTAAATTCTTCTTTAATTTCCTGGTTGACCCATTCATTCTTTAGTAGGATGCTCTTTAGCTTCCATGTATTTGAGTTCTTTCCAACTTTCCTCTTGTGATTGAGTTCTAGTTTCAAAGCAGTGTGGTCCAAACATATGCAGGGAATGATCCCAATCTTTTGGTACCAGTTGAGACCTGATTTGTGATCCAGGATGTGATCTATTCTGGAGAATGTTCCATGTGCACTAGAGAAGAATGTGTATTCTGTTGCTTTGGGATGGAATGTTCTGAATATATCTGTGAAGTCCCATCTGGTCCAGTGCATCATTTAAAGTCTTTATTTCCTTGTTGATCTTTTGCTTAGATGATCTGTCCATTTCAGTGATGGGGGTCTTAAAGTCCCCTACTATTATTGTATTATTGTTGATGTGTTTCTTTGATTTTGTTATTAATTGGCTGCTCCCATGTTAGGGGCATAAATATTTACAATTGTTAGATCTTCTTGTTGGATAGACCCTTTAAGTAAGATATAGTGTCCTTCCTCATCTCTTATATTAGTCTTTGGTTTAAAATCTAATTTGTCTGATTTAAGGATTGCCACCCCAGCTTTCTTTTGATGTCCATTACATGGTAAATGGTTTTCCATACATTATTGATTTTAAAATACAGTGTCTGCCATTTCTTAAACATAAGTAAAGAATATATATATAATATATATATTATATATATATTTTCTTAAAACTCCATCTTTTATAAAAATTGTCAATAGTAAAGATGAATGTTAAGATCAACAGAAAGACAATAAAGCCAATTTTGAGGTCACTAAACAACTCAAACATTTAAAAAAGTAACTTGTCATGAATTTGGAGCTGACATGTAAGTTAGAACTTACATGTAAATATTCCAAGCTAAGTGTTCAATGAGAAGTTCAGAGTATTATTAAAATATAAACTCGGGGCGCCTGGGTGGCTCAGTTGGTTAAGCGACTGCCTTCGGCTCAGGTCATGATCCTGGAGTCCCGGGGTCGAGTCCCGCATTGGGCTCCCTGCTTGGCAGGGAGTCTGCTTCTCCCTCTGACCCTCCTCCCTCTCATGCTGTCTCTCATTCTCGCTCTCAAATAAATAAAATCTTTAAAAAAAATAAAATATAATATAAACTCTATTTTAATATATTAACATATTTGTATTGGGGTAATAGTACTGGTTGCAATGGAGACTTAAGTTATTCATTATAATAATGGTCAGTAGTTTATTGATATCAAAGGCAATAGTACTAGACACTCATGAAGTTTTATAACTAGAAGAGAAAAAAATCACTGAAAATATTTTTTAGTTATATTCAGAAACTAAGATCCAGAGAGGTCCAACCCCTACCACAGCCCATGTAGCTGGTTACTTTGGTGTGAGGTCCAGAACCCAGGATTCTCTGTTCACAGTCAAATGCTCATTATAACGCATGGAAGGGTAAATGAAGCCCAAAGGAAATTAATTCAAGAGAGACTGTAATGACTGCCTGGTTTATATAGTGAACTGCACTAAACCCATGTGGGAAAAGTGGGTATTCCAAAAAGCTTAGCACTTTTCTTAAAGAAATAGACAGTCTGAGTTCAGGGCCATGGCACACCTGCCCTGAAAATCAACACAAGTCTTAAAGCATGGTTCAAGATACTCATACAGGAAATAAAAGCACATGACTAGTTTGCTTACTGATGTGTGTACAATATGTTTTACGAAAACACTAAAGAAAGATGGAGAGGTGTGAATATGCTCTGGGGGGGGAAGTGGAAGTTGAATTGGATCTCGGAGAATGGATGGGACCTAAAGAGAGAAAACGGGAAAGATATTATTGAAGGAAGATAAGGAAGTATAAATCATATTCACATCTGTAAAGTACTGTCCCTCCAAATGATGAATATGTTAACATTTGTATTAGGTGAGAGATACTATCCCCGGGAGTGATTATCATTTAGGCATAGCAATGACATGTATATTTCCTATCCTGGTTGCATTCAGAAGGAACAAACAAACAACTATTAAGTCAGTGCTTTACTTATTTATTTTTGCCCTTTCCTTCCAAAAAGTAACTGAGGCAGCATACAAAAATATATATATAAATCACATAAAATAAATTACTGAGGGAAAATAATAAGCCCAAGAGTAAGAGGAAGACTAGCCAACCGAGAAGTATAGTATATAAGACCAAGCAGCTGTTCATCAAGGGCACAAATTTGACTAGCCAAGAAATTTATCCATCATTTAGAAACAAATCTGTAATTCAGGAGAGGACTTTTGCCTTTGTGTTTGCATAAAGAAGTCACCTGACCATGTACAGGTGATGGCCGTAACTCCATCCCCAAACCCAGAGTTATGAAGAATAATTTCACATAGCTGTTTTTTTACGTCAGTAGGACAAACAGAGTGCTGATGCACAACTTGCTAAAGGCAATTCTATGAGGGGCCTCAAGTGGTGTGCCCTGCATGCCCCAGATCTAGGATGATCTGAACATCTTTTTTTTTTAAAGATTTTATTTATTTATTCATGAGAGACAGAGAGAGAGAGGGAGGGAGATAGAGGGAGAGGCAGAGGGAGAGGGAGAAGCAGGCTCAATTCTAGGACCCTAGGATCATGACCTGAGCTGAAGGCAGACACTTAACTGACTGACCCAGCCAGGCACCCCTGATCTGAACATCTTGATACAAGACTAAAATTTCTAATATATATAGGAATGGATGGATTACATATTCCTCAGTTTATACTCATTCAAGTATTGCACGAATTTTATTGGGCACCTATTATGTGACAGCCACTAGGCAGATGGCAGTGAATAATATGGTATTGAGGAAATGCAGATACCAAATGAACAGATAAGATAAATGCTATGTCATGAAGGCTATGAAATAATAACAATAAACATTATGTCTCAGAACTGAGCATTTGATGGCAGAGAGTTCTGAGGTTACAGTCTCTGGTTAGAACTTGCAGCAGACATGTTCCATGTTCGAGGATATTCCCTATTTTTTATAACCAGTCACGTGTAGGCAAAGTGAGAATCCTCTTTTGAACATGAACGAGTAAGGGTTAGGTGGACCTAGAGAACACTGATGGACAGAGACAGTGTCTTTTTAAGGAAGAAGCTCTGTGTCTGCTTCAATACATAAACGAGTGGGCTGGGGATGCCTGATATATACCATAGAGCATGTCCAACATTATTTAAGTATTAAAAACAAAAAGCCCTCATGCTTTAAAATCACATACACAGCCATAGACACATCCCCTAAAATATCTAAAGACTGTCCTAGTTTTGCTTCCTGGTGGATCTTCCAGGATTAAATGACCACAAATTACAGCCCTTGGTGAGCTGCAGGGTAGAACCATTTACTGACTATAAGTCAATTGAATGTTGAGAACCTCTGTCAAAAATGTTGAGTTTGATTTTAAAAATATTCTCTCTAGCCAAAAAAAAAAAAATAGGACCTGTTAGACAACAGGAGTCTGCTTGAGTTTCTCTCCCTCTGACCCTCCTCCCGTACCGCTTGCATGAGAGTGCACTCTCTCTCTCTCATTAAAATAAATAAATAAATCTTTTAAAAAAATGTTCTCCCTAAAGATGCCATCATCACAGCTGTCCTTGACCTTCTAAGAGGTATTAAGATGCAGATTCTGTAAGATTATCAATAATTGGATCCAACTGGGTTGTGACATAACCAATTCTTAAGAAAAGCCTGAAGAAAAATTAATAAAAGTTGCAAACAGCAACACGTAAAAGAATGAAACTGGATCATTTTCTTACACTACACACAAAAATAAATTCAAAATGGATTAAAGACCTAACTGTGGAGGGGGGGAAAGATGGCGGAGGAGTAGGGGACCCTATTTCAACTGGTCCCCAGAATTGAGCTGGTTATCCACCAGACCACTCTGAGCACCCATGAAACCAGCCTGAGATGTAAGAAGATCTGGATCTCTACAAACAGAATATCGCAGACAGTTGGTTTTGGGGTACGAAGTGGGGAGCCGTGTTCTGCGGGGAGCCGTGATTCCGTGGGCAGATATCGGAGGATAAACGGCAGCGGGAGGGTGCCTGGCCGTGGGGATCCTACACCACCGGTGAGCGACAGCCTCACGTGCTGTGGACGGGCACAGACTCGCAGACCAGTAGCAGCAGGGAAAGCACTCTAGGGCAGCCCCCGGGGCCGAAACCCAGACCGGCGGGGTCGCGCCTGCAAACTGCAGCCCCTGGGGTGGAATCCTGGAGCGGCGGGGTCGCACATGCCTGAACTGGGAGCGACTGGTGGTTTTAGAAGCACAAAGGGCAGAGAGGAGCCCCGACCTGGAGGCAGGACTGGGATCACTGCGGAGGGGCGCACAAACCCAGGACGCTACAGTTTATAGCAGCACGGACAGAAACGGAGATGGTGTGGCCTGCAGAGCTCACTGAAGAACAGACTGCGATCTCTCTGCTCTGAGGCAGAGGGTTGGAAACAGTCTCTTCTGCTCTGACTCGCGGAAGAGACACGGAAAGCCACCAGGGAAAGCCACCAGAGAACAAAAGCTCCCAAAACTGATTCCCCCTGAGCCCGTCCTCCGCCACAGGGGCGCAGGGCAACTCCGCCCAAACAGGGTTGCCTGACTAACAGCGTGGAAGGCCCCTCCCACAGAAGACAGGCTGGGAAAACAAGAGGCCAGCAACCCTAAGGTCCCAAGAAAACAGGTGCATCTTGCTTGGGTTCTGGTCAATAATTTGGACTCTATACATTCCCTCAAACACCCATCAACAGAATGACTAGGAGGAGGAGCCCCCAAAATAGAAAAGACTCAGAGATTATGACTTATGCTGCAGATTTACAAATGGTTGCAGATATAACCAAGATGTCGGAGATGGAATTCAGGCTAGCAATTATGAAGACAATGGCTAGAATGGAGAAATCAATTAATGGCAACATAGAGTCTCTAAGGGCAGAAAAGAAAGCTGAATTGGCAGAACTTAAAAATGCTATCAATGAGATCCAATCTAATCTAGATAATCTAACAGCTAGGGTAACTGAGGCAGAAGAGAGAATAAGTGACCTGGAAGACAATATAATAGATAAAAAGGGAAAAGAGGAGGCCAGGGAAAAACAACTCAGAATCCATAAAAATAGAATCAGAGAAATAAGTGACACCATGAAGCGCTCCAATGTCAGAATCATTGGAATCCCAGAGGGAGTGGAGAGAGAGAGAGAGGACAAGAAGATGTATTTGAGCAAATCGTAGCTGAGAACTTCCCTAATCTGGTGAATGAAACAAAAATTCGAGTCCTAGAGGCAGAGAGGACCCCTCCTAAGATCAAGGAAAACAGGCCAACACCCTGGCATGTAATAGTAAAACTTGCAAATCTTAGAACCAAGGAAACCATCTTAAGGGCAGTTAGGGGGAAGAGAGTCCTTATGTACAGAGGGAGGAACATCAGAGTAACGTCAGACCTATCCACAGAGACCTGGCAAGCCAGAAAGGCCTGGCAAGACATATTCAGGGTACTAAATGAGAAGAACACGCAGCCAAGAATACTTTATCCAGCAAGGCTTTCATTTAGAATGGATGGAGAGATGCAGAGCTTCCACGACCGGCAGAAGTTGAAAGAATATGTGACCACCAAGCCGGCCCTGCAAGAAATATTAAGGGGGGTTCTATAAAAGGAGAAAGACCCTAAGAGTGATCTACAACAGAAATTTACAGGGACAATCTATAAAAACAACATCTTCACAGGCAACATGATGACAATTAATTCATATCTTTCAATAATCACTCTCAATGTGAATGGCCTAAACGCTCCCATAAAACGGCACAGGGTTGCAGATTGGATAAGAAGACAGGACCCATCCATATGCTGTCTACAAGAGACTCATTTTGAACCTAAAGATACATCCAGACTGAAAGTGAAGGGATGGAGATCCATCTTCCATGCCAGTGGACCTGAAAAGAAAGCTGGGGTAGCAATTCTTATATCAGACAAATTAGATTTTAAACTAAAGTCTGTAATAAGAGACACAGAAGGACACTATATCATTCTTAAAGGGTCTATCCAACAAGAAGATCTAACACTTGTAAATATCTATGCCCCCAACATGGGAGCAGCCATCTACATAAGCCAACTGTTAACCAAAATAAAGAGTCATATTGATAACAATATGTTAATTGTAGGAGACCTCAATACTCCACTCTCAGCAATGGACGGATCATCTAAGCAGAAAATCAACAAGGAAACAAGAGCTTTGAATGATACATTGGACCAGAAGGACCTCATAGATATTTACAGAACATTCCACCATAAAACAACATAATACTCATTCTTCTCGAGCGCACATGGAACTTTCTCCAGATTAGACCACATACTGGGTCACAAATCAGGTCTCAACCGATACCAAAAGATTGAGATTATTCCCTGCATATTCTCAGACCACAATGCTCTAAAACTGGAACCCAATCACAAAAAAAAAAATTTGGCAGAAATTCCAAGTGTCTGGTTTGGGGATTAAGGTAATGCTGGAAGCTAACACTTGGAAGCTAAAGACCACTCTGCTCAAGGATGTTTGGGTCAACCAGGAAATCAAAGAAGAACTTAAACAATTCATGGAAATCAATGAGAATGAAAACACATCGGTCCAAAACCTATGGGATACTGCAAAGGCGGTCCTAACGGGGAAATACAGAGCCATCCAAGCCTCACTCAAAAAAATAGAAAAATCCCGAATTCACCAACTAACTCTACACCTTAAAGAACTAGAGAAAAAGCAACAAACGACGCCTAAGCCACGCACTAGAAGAGAAATAATTAAAATTAGAGCAGAGATCAATGAATTAGAAACCAGAAACAGAGTAGATCAGATCAACAAAACTAGAAGTTTGTTCTTTGAAAGAACTAATAAGATTGATAAACCACTGGCCAGACTTATCCAAAAGAAGAGAGAAAGGACCCAAATTAATAAAATTATGAATGAAAGGGGAGAGATCACGACTAACACCAAGGAAATAGAAACAATTATTAGAAATTATTATCAACAACTATATGCCAATAAACGGAGCAGTCTGGATGAAATGGAGGCCTTCCTGGAAACCTATAAGCTGCCAAGACTGAAACAGGAAGAAATTGACATCCTGAATAGGCCAATAACCAGTAACGAGATTGAAGCACTGATCAAAAACCTCCCAAAAAACAAGAGTCCAGGGCCTGATGGATTCCCTGGGGAATTCTACCAAACATTCAAAGAAGAAATAATACCTATTCTCCTGAAGTTGTTTCAAAAAATAGAAACAGAAGGAAAACTTTCAAACTCATTCTGTGTGGCCAGCATTACCTTAATCCCCAAACCAGACAAAGACCCCATCAAAAAGGAGAATTTCAGACCGATATCCCTGATGAATATGGAATCCAAAATCCTCAACAAAATCCTAGCTAATAGGATCCAACAATACATTAAAAGGATCATCCACCATGACCAAGTGGGATTTATCCCCGGGATGCAAGGGTGGTTCAACATTGGCAAATCAATCAATGTGATAGAACACATTAATAAGAGGAGGGAGAAGAACCATATGGTCCTCTTAATTGATGCAGAAAAAGCATTTGACAAAATACAACATCCTTTCCTGATTAAAACTCTCCAGAGTATAGGGATAGAGGGAACATTCCTCAAGTTCATGAAATCCATCTATGAAAAACCCACAGCGAATATCATCCTCAATGGGGAAAAGCTGAGAGCCTTTCCCTTAAGATCAGGAACATGTCAAGGAGGCCCACTCTTGCCACTATTGTTCAACATAGTACTAGAAGTCCTAGCAACAGCAATCAGACAACAAAAAGAAATAAAAGGAACTCAAATTGGCAAAGAAGAAGTCAAATTCTCTCTTTTCGCAGACGACATGATACTTTATGTGGAAAACCCAAAAGACTCCACCCCCAAATTATTAGAACTCATCCAGCAATTCAGTAATGTGGCAGGATACAAAATCAATGAACAGAAATCAGTTCCTTTCTTATACACTAACAACGCAACTGTAGAAAGAGAAATTAGAGAAACGATTCCATTTACAATAGCACCAAAAACCATAAGATACCTCGGAATAAACCTAACGAAAGAGGTAAAGGATCTATACTCTAGGAACTACAAAACACTCATGAAAGAAATTGAAGAAGACACAAAAAGATGGAAAAATATTCCATGCTCATGGATCAGAAGAATAAACATTGTTAAAATGTCTATGCTACCCAGAGCAATCCGTACCTTCAATGCCATCCTGATCAAAATTCCAATGACATTTTTCAAAGTGCTGGAACAAACAATCCTAAAATTTGTATGGAATCAGAAAAGACCCCGAATTGCCAAGGAAATGTTGAAAAAGAAAAACAAAGCTGGGGGCATCACGTTGCCCGATTTCAAGCTATGTTACAAAGCTGTGATCACCAAGACAGCACGGTACTGGCACAAAAACAGACATACAGACCAATGGAACAGAATAGAGAACCCAGGTATGGACCCTGAACTCTATGGTCAAATAATCTTTGACAAAGCAGGAAAAAACATGCAATGGAAAAAAGACAGTCTCTTCAATAAATGGTGCTGGGAAAATCGGACAGCCACATGCAGAAGAATGAAACTCAACCATTCTCTAACACCATTCACAAAGATAAACTCAAAATGGATGAAAGACCTCAATGTGAGACAGGAATCCATCAAAATCCTAGAGGAGAACATAGGCAGTAACCTCTTTGACATCGGCCACAGCAACTTCTTTCAAGATACATCTCCAAAAGCTAATGAAACAAAAGCAAAAATGAACTTTTGGGACTTCATCAAGATAAAAAGCTTCTGCACAGCAAAGGAAACAGTCAACAAAACAAAGAGGCAACCCACAGAATGGGAGAAGATATTTGCAAATGGCACTACAGATAAAGGGCTGGTATCCAAGATCTATAAAGAACTTCTCAAACTCAACACCCAAAAAACAAATAATCAAGTCAAAAAGTGGGCAGAAGAGATGAACAGACACTTCTCTGAAGAAGACATACAAATGGCTAACAGACACATGAAAAAATGTTCATCATCATTAGCCATCAGGGAAATCCAAATCAAAACCACATTGAGATACCACCTTACACCAGTTAGAATGGCAAAAATGGACAGGGAAAGAAACAACAAATGTTGAAGAGGTTGTGCAGAAAGGGGAACCCTCTTACACTGTTGGTGGGAATCCAAGTTGGTACAGCCACTTTGGAAGACAGTGTGGAGGTTCCTCAAAAATTTACAAATAGAGCTACCCTATGACCCAGCAATTGCACTCCTGGGTATTTACCCCAAAGACACAGATGTAGTGAAAAGAAGGGCCATATGCACCTCAATGTTCATAGCAGCAATGTCCGCAATAGCCAAACTGTGGAAAGAGCGGAGATGCCCTTCAACAGATGAATGGATAAAGAAGATGTGGTCCATATATACAATGGAATATTACTCAGCCATCAGAAAGGATGAATACCCAACTTTTACATCAACATGGATGGGACTGGAGGAGATTATGCTAAGTGAAATAAGTCAAGTAGAGAAAGTTAATTATCATATGGTTTCACTTATTTGTGGAACATAAGGAATAGCATGGAGGACACTAGGAGAAGGAAGGGAAAAATGGGGGGGGGGAATTGGAGGGAGAGATGAACCATGAGAGACTATGGACCTGAGAAACAAACAGGGTTTTAGAGGGGAGGGGGGAGGGGGGATGGGTTAGCCTGGTGATGGGTATTAAGGAGGGCACGTACTGCATGGAGCACTGGGTGTTACACGAAAACAATGAATCGTGGATCACCACATCAAAAACCAATGATGTATTGTATGGTGACTAACATAACATAATAAAATTTAAAAAAATAAAATAAAATAAAATAACGACCTAAATGTGAGATCTGAAACCATAAAAATCCTAGAAGAGAAAATAGGCAATAACTTTTCTGACATCGGCTGTAGCAATTTTTTTCTAGATGGGTCCCCTAAGGCAAGGGAAACAAAATAAAAAATAAATTATTGGGACTACATCAAAATAAAAAGCTTCTGCACAGGAAAGGAAACAATCAACAAAACTAAAAGGCAACCTATTAAATGCAAGAAGATATTTGCAAATGGCATAGCTGATAAAGGGTTAGCATCCAAAATACATAAAGAAGTGATACAACTCAACACTCAAAAACCAAATAATCCAATTAAAAAATGGGCAGAAGACATGAACAGACATTTCTCCAAAGAAGACATCCAGATGGCCAACAGACATATGAAAAGATGCTCAACACCACTTGTCATCAGGGAAATGCAAATCAAACTACCAAGAGATACCACCTCACTCCTGTCAGAATTGCTAAAATCAGCAACACAAGAAACAAGTGTTGGCAAGGATGTGAAGAAAAAGGAACCCTCTTGCACTCTTGGTGGGAATGCAAACTGGTGCAGCCACTGTGGAAAACAGTACGGAGCTTCCTACCCAATGAGAAATTGAACTACTGGGTATTTGCCCGAAGAATACAAAACACTAATTTAAAGGGATACATGCACCCCTATGTTTTTGGTGGCATTATTTATAATAGCCAACATATGGAGGCAGCCCAAGTGTCCATCAATAGATGTGTGGATAAAGAAGATATACACACACACACACACACATACATATACATTTACATATACATATATATATAGACAGAGAAAGAGAATTACTGAGCCATTTAAAAGAATGAAACCTTGCCATTTGCAATGACATGGATGGAACTAGAGAGTATTATGCTAACTGAAATAAGTCAGTCAGAAAAAGACAAATATGATCTGATTTCACTCATATGTGGAATTTGAAAAACAAAACAGGAAAGGGAAAAAAAGAGAGACACACACACACGCACACACACACACACACACCCCCCAAGAAACACACTCCTAACTATAGAGAGCAGACTGGTGGTTAGCAGAGGGAAGGGGGCAAGGAACGGATGCAATAGGTGATGGGGACTAAGGAGGGCACTTATCATGGAGAACACTGGGTGATGTATGCAAGTGTTGAGTTACTATATCATACACCCGAAGCTAGTATGACACTGTATGTTAACTAACTGAAATTAAAAATTTCTTAAAAAGTTGCAAACTATCTTGCATTGTTCATGAAATATTTTTCCCCAAGGTTATAAAAAATATATCAATATAATGGATTATTCTGACCTAAAACTTACCTAACCTGGAGTAGCAAATATATGTGTGTGATATATGTGTAAGAAATTCTAATCAAAAGAAAATAGTTATGGAAATTACCTGTCAATTATGATCTTACAAATTAAAACCATTCTATGAAAATTTGTGCAATCTTAATTTAGAAATGTGACAATAAATTTTTAAAAATATGGTGTGAAATTAAATGGAAGCAATTACTTGCTCAGCCAATAAAGAAGCAAAGCTTGGCTACCCATCTGACTCTAGACCATATTTAATGGAATCCTTCAGTAAGATGACACCAGCTTCTTTTTTTTCCTGGGATCAACAGATTATGAGAGGGAGCGAAAGAACACCTTTTAAAAGTACTGTGTCTAAATACTTTGATCAGATTTCAATAGTATCTAATTTCTTTTAGCAAAGGTTAAGTGATTTTCTCTAGATTTTCACTGAAAGTTAATGAAACCAGGCTTTCTCAAGGTGCTGAGAGATTCCCATGTCCAACTGCTCACCAGAATAAGACGGTAAGATTTAAGTGAAGTGGCAGGTCATTCTCAGGATCCTCTACCTGCATTCCTGCTGTGCTGCTGGGGAGTCTTGTTGGGGACTCTACAAGTTGTTCACCAGACCCTCACCTCACCCTCAGCAGAGCATCGTCCAGGGCAACACTGCTGGCTGGGGCCGGAGTCAGAGAATCGGGAGGATGACTTGGGTCTCTGGGGCACTAATCATACCCCCGCAGGCCGTGCCCCAGAGCGGCTGAGCCACCCAACCCGACGGGCCTGGCCTTGTATTGAAGGTAGGTGATTTTGGGGGCACCTGGGTGGCTCAGCTGCTGGGCGTCTGCCTTCAGCTCAGGTCATGATCCCAGAGTCCTGGGATCGAGCCCCGCCTGCTTCTCCCTCTCCTGCTCCCCCTGCTTGTGTTCCCTCTCTCGGGGTGTCTCTCTCTGTCAAATAAATAAATAAAATCTTAAAAAAAAAAAAAGAAGAAGGTAGGTGATTTTGGACACAATCTGTGTTGAAGGATAGGAAAGATCACTTTTACTGGGAGGCGCTGGTTCTGTCTCCCACTGCTGGCTCAGAAGAGCCTGAAGTTCCCCAAGGTCTCAGAGTTACCACTTTCTCGGTGGCGATTCTCTCCTGTTGGTGCCACAGGGAGCCATCGTCCAGGTGCCAATGTCTTTAGAGGCATCGATTGCTCTGCTACGAACTGGACTGAGCAAACGCGGCCCCAGCCCCTGCTCAGTAGGGAGCACCGTCCTTGGCACGAAGAGGGACGAGGAGCGGACTCCTCGGACCTACACACAGCACGTGACCTGTGCTTACCGTTGCGTCAGCGAGTGTCTGCGGCGCAAAGGCTACGTGCGGAGAGTGCGCCTACGTTTTTATTATTAGTGGTTCATTAATTCTCCTAGGGATCCTATGACGTGTTACTATCCTCCTATCATCATCATTATTATTATACCCATTTTCCCCACGAGACCATTTGGATTCCGACAAGTTAGGTGACTCCTGTGTGGTCACCTAACTTGTCTTCTCCAGTGTTTCCCATCACCCCATAAGCTTAGTCTGCCCGTTTATCGGGCAATCTCCCTCTTCCTCTACAACCTTGCTGCCCCAAGTGTGTTCCATGGACCCCATCTGGGCATCACCTGGGAGCTCGTTAGACGTGCAGAGTCTCGGCCCCACCCAGACCTGCTGAACCAGACCCTTTATTTAACAAGCCCCCTAGGCAGTCTGCAGGCTGAGATCTCAGCAGCGCTGCTCATGAATCACCAGAGGAGGTCCTGCTACACAACCCCCCTGGCCCCTGTCTCCGCAGGATGCAGCTCTGTAGAGGGAAAACTAACTTGACTCCATAAATTTTGGTTTGTTCAGTGCCAGAGCAGATTACAAGGCGATTTCAACTAGAAGGCAGTTTCCTATCACAGACATTGTAAAAAATATTTCCCACACAGACCTTACATTTAATGATTCAGTTTGCAAACATTTATCACTATGTGTTATTTGCCAAGCCCTGTTTGCGGTGCAGGTCTCAGTGGTTTCCCATGGGAGGTTACTTCCTGCATATCAGCCAATTCCTGGTTTTAAAGTTGCATATTTATAATAAATTGCATCTGCAGCTCTCTACATGTTGCTTTCTTATTGATCCATTCAGTCAACAAATATTTGAGGAGTGTGTGCAAAGCATTGTAGAAGTCCATTATGTTTACATGTACTCAGCTTTTACATTAAATTATCTGTTGAAATAATTCTTCAATGGGTATATATATATCTATATATCTATATATACAGGTATATATATATAATGGTATATAATGGGTATATAGATCTAAATATATATACTTATTTTTATAATAATATATTATAATGATATATATAATATATATATTTATCTAAATAGATATCTATTTAGAGGGGGGCAGAGGGAGAGGGAGAGAGAATCTTAAGCAGGCTCCACACCCAGCACAGAGCCCAACACAGGGCTCGATCTCACAACCCTGAGATCATGACCTGAGCCGAAATCAAGAGTTGGCAATTAACTGACTGAGCCACTAGGTGCCCCCACATATTTTTTTAATGAAGTTTCGTTGTTGTTTTTAAAAGCAGTAGTAAATTTATCATGGACTTTATGGCTAATAGAGTTCTTTAGTTTAAGGATTTTAAAACTTTTTACTAATTTTTTCCTTGGAAAGCTGTCCCAAGGAGGAGTCAACTTAAGAAACAAAGACGAAATTACCCAGGATTTATTGTCTCTCTAATAATTTAACTTCTA
This sequence comes from Neomonachus schauinslandi, assembly GCF_002201575.2. NCBI lineage: Eukaryota > Metazoa > Chordata > Mammalia > Carnivora > Phocidae > Neomonachus > Neomonachus schauinslandi. The sequence continues at coordinate 76,545,070 of NC_058407.1, read as the reverse complement.
TGCTTTTCATAATCAGCAGGAAAAAAGGAAAGACACAATTTAATAGCATAAATTTAACAGTGCTTAATTTATTTGATTTTATCCCAGGATTGACCTTTTATATAATGACTCTATTAGAGTATCTGGCACTTAACACACATGATAAATTTAAATATTTCAGTTCTCCCTTTCACATTCATGTGCCAAATCAGCAAGTGTCATCAAAGTCATTCACTAGAAAGTGCTTCTTTACAGGAAGCTATACATCTAAAAATCCCACAAGGGATTGACCCACTATAAAGAAAAGCATCTCATTGCATAATTTAGTATATGTGTTAGTGTTTTCCAGAGGAAAAAAAAAAACAATAAAATGTGTAAATATAAAGAGAGAGATTTATTATAAGGATTTGGTTGACGTGATTATGAGGCTGGCAAGTCTAAAATCTAAAGGGTCGGCCAGCAGGCTGAAGACCCAAGAGAGTTCATGTTCCAGGTCAAGTCCAAAGGTGGTGTGCTGGAGCATTCTCTCTTGCTTGGGAAAGGTTGATCTTTCTGTTCTACCCAGGCCTTCAGCTGATTGCATTAGAGCCATTCACATGGTGGAAGACAATCTGCTTTACTCAGTGTTTACCTGTTTAAATGTTAGTCTTAGCCAAAAACACCCTGCAAGTTGACACATAAAATTAACCATCACAGTATCGGAATATTACAAAGCCTTCTGAGACACAGAGAATATTTCCTCTTAGCTCTGAACTATACAATGACTATCTCTGGGGACTTTTGGAGAGTTATTAGATACTAAAGACAGGCTAACAAGTCTGGCTCATGCTTTGAAAGATATTTAAAAAAACTTTTTAAAAAAGAAAGTCATCAAGCCCAATAAGTTTGTAAGAGGTAACTGGTGATTTTTAAAATCAAAACTATTTAGGTAATTTCCATATAATTCAGTACAACTAAGTGCTCAGTTGTATGGGTTTTGATAAATGTATGTACCCATGTAACCAACACCTAAATCATTTCCATCACTCCACAAAGTTCTCTATTTATGGACCACTGTCTTTCTGCCATGTATCATCTTTAGTAATGCATAGTATATTTTAATTCTTTTTAAACATTTTGAAGTAGGCAATATTATTCCCATTCTAAAATTAAAAAGGAAATATATAGAAGGTCAGAGCATTTGTCCAATCAACCAGCTACTTACTCAATGATAATGTTCAATTTGAACCTGGGCATACCAATTTCTCCAATTCCTTAACCACTGCAGGGCACTAATTCCCCAAATACTTCAGCACCACACTTCTCATTTGCAACATCAAATCTAGCCAGTTCCATGGGCAAGCCACACTCAGCATTCCCCTTCCTCCATTTACTCTCTTAGGTAGTTGTGCACTCCTCTGTCATCCTTATCATATTACAGTTGACCCTTGAACAATGTTGGGGTTAAGGGTGCCAACCCTCTGTGCAGTTGAAAATCCATGTATAACTTTTGATTCCCCAAAAACTTAACTACTAATAGCCTACTGTTGACCAGAAGCCTTACCGGTAACATAAACAGTTGATTAACACATATTTTGTATGTTATATGTATTATACGTTGTACTCTTACAATAAAGTAAGCTAAAGAAAGGAAAACGTTATTAAGAAAATCACAAGGAAGATGGGGCAGCTGGGTGGCTCAGTCAGTTAAGCCTCTGCCTTCGGCTCAGGTCATGATTCTAGGGTCTTGAGATCCAGCCCCATGAAGGGCTCCCCATTTAGCAGGGAGTCTCTTCTCCCTCTCCCTATGCCCCCTCCTCCCACTCACGCTCTCTCTCAAATAAATAAATGAAATCTTAAAAAAAAAAAAAAAGAAAATCATAAGGAACAGAAAATACATCTACAGTACTGTACTCTATTATTGAAGAAAATCTGGGTATAAGTAGGCCCACACAGTTCAAACCTGTGTTGTTCAACTACAATTTCTTCTACTTCTTTAATCCCAGAGACTATTCCGGTGATCTGAACGTAATGGCAATTCAATAAATGGTCGCTAAATAAATAAAACACAGTGTTATAATTTTAAATATTTATTTAAGTTTTCCTGTTTTTGAATGCTAATGAGGAACTTTTTTTTTTAAAGATTTTATTTATTTATTTGAGAGAGAGAGAATGAGAGAGAGCGAGTACATGAGAGGGGGGAGGGTCGGAGGGAGAAGCAGACTCCCCGCTGAGCAGGGAGCCTGATGCGGGACTCGATCCCGGGACTCCAGGATCATGACCTGAGCCGAAGGCAGTCGCTTAACCAACTGAGCCACCCAGGCGCCCCTAATGAGGAACATTTTAATTACTCTTTTCATGTGTCTGGATTGGTGCAGCACTGTGAATCATAGAGACATGTTTCTAAAGAAATAATCCTAAAAAATAAGGATTATAATTCTGAAGAATAATACTAAGCTTCATTTGGAACAATAAGAAAATAACAATTAGAACCTCCAATTATTGAACATTTACTACCTAACATGTCCTGCTAAGTAATTTATTTGCTTATCCTCATTTGGCAATCAAAAACACAGTCTCGAAAATCAGATTTCTTGGGCTCAAATCCTACCTCTACTTCTTATTAGCTATGTTTCTTGTGTAAATTAGTTATATCCATATGCTTTAGTTTCCTCATCTTTGATATGGGATAATAATTACTACATACCTACATAATTCATGAGACTTGAACAATTAAAAATGCTTTAAAAAGTGTCTAACACAAAGCAATCTTGTTTTATTATTCTCATTAATTTTTATTTTTTATTTATTTTTGAAAATACTTTATTTATTTTTGTGAAAGAGAGAGAGCGAGCTCTCATGCAAGCACAAACAGGGAGGAGAGGCAGGGGGAGAAGCAAACTCCTTGTTGAGCATGGAGTCCAATGCAGGGCTTCATCCCAGGACCCTGAGATCATGACCCGAGCCGAAGGCAGAAGCTTAACCAACTGAGCCACCCAGGCACCCATCTCATTAATTTTTTTAAAAAAATTATCAGTTATCTTGCCTGGGTGGCTCAGTCGGTTAAAAAAGTTATCAGTTATCTTAAGTTATCTTTCTTAATTAATTTATAAAATCAAGAAGAATATTGTGGTTCATATTACCCCCCCCAAAAATTTAAGATTTTGGAATGATTTTTCCCTGAACATATTTTTGACAGAATCACCACATCATACTCATGTATAAAACACATATCTGAACTGAAGAACTGCACTAAATGTAAAATAACACCATTAATAAATAAAGTCATTAACTCTGGAAACTTCATTTTAAAGCAAATACTGAGGTGAGAAAGCCTAAATGGCAGAACAGTAATTCAGAATTCTCTTGGTTGATGCTAGGGATGAGCAAGGGAGTAGATCTGCATTTTGTGGGGTTATTACTAAAGGTGAATATTTAGCTAAGAAAAATTCAATATGGTAAAAGACTGAATTTTTTCCCCTAGAATCAGTAGCAAGACAAAGAGGTCTGCTCTCACCACTTCTCTTCAACATTTTACTAAAGAGGATAGCCAGGGCAATTAAGCAAGAATGTAAAATAACATGGATCCAGATTGGAAAGAAAGAAGTAAAATTGTCTTTATTTTAAGTTCATATGATCTTGTACCAAAAGAAGGCTAAGGAATCCACTAAAAAACGATTAAAACTGGGGCACCTGGGTGGCTCAGTCATTAAGCATCTGCCTTCGGCTCAGGTCATGATCCCAGGGTCCTGGGATTGAGCCCTGCATTGGGCTCTCTGCTCAGCAGGAAGCCTGCTTCTCCCTCTCCCACCTCCCTGCTTGTGTTTCCTCTCTCACTGTCTCTCTCTCTGTCAAATAAATAAATAAATAAATAAATAAATAAATAAATATTTAAAAAATAAATAAATAAAAAATTTTAAAGCTAATAAATAAGTTCAGCAATTTTGTAGGATACCAAATAGATACACAGATATCAATTGTATTCCTATATAATACCAAAGAGCAACATGAAAATAAGATCAAGAAAATAATACTATTTAAAATGTCATAAAAAGTAAAAAAAATATTTTTGAATAAAGTTAATAAAATAAATATTCATGGAGCAGAAGATTCAATATTGTTAAGATGGCAAACTGATCTACAGACATAGTGCACACCCTATCAAAATTTCAGCTGTATTCTTCGTATAGTTTGACAAACTGAACCTAAAATTCATATGGAAATTCAAGAGCCCAGAGTAGCCAAACAATTTTGAACAGGAAGAACAAAGCTAGAGGACTTGCAATTCCCAATTTCAAAACTTACTTCAGAGCAACAGTAATCAAGACAATATGGTACTAATATAAGACATAGAGATCAATGGAATAGAACAGGGAATCCAAAAATAAACCCTCACATTTACAGTTAATTGATTTTTGGCAAAGGTGCCAAGACAAGTAAATGGAGAAAGAATCATCTTTTCTACAAATGTGCTGAGAAAGCTGGACAGCCACAGGCAAAAGAATGAAATTGGACCCTTACCTCACACCATATACAAAATGTATCAAAGACCTAAATGTAAAAACTAAAACTACAAAACTGTTAGAAAAACATAGACATACATCTTCATGATCTTGGATTTGGCAATGATTTCTTAGATATAAAACCAAAAGTGTAAGCACCAAAGGAAACATGGATAAATTAGACTTCATCAAAATTCAAACTTTTGTGCTTCAAAGAATACTATGAAGATACTAAAAAGGCAACTCATAGAATGGGAGAAAATTTTTGTAAAACATATATCTCATAAGGGATTTGTCTCTAGCTTATATAAAAGACCTCTCAGGAGGGGGGCGGAGCAAGATGGCGGAGGAGTAGGATTTCGTCTCCTCTCAGGAATTCAGCTGGATAGGGATCAAACCATTCTGAACACCTACAAACTCAACAGGAGATCGAAGAAAAGAAGAGCAACAACTCTCTCATCAGAAAAGCAACCACTTTCTGGAAGGTAGGACGTGCAGAGAAGTGAATCCGAGGCGATATTCGGGAGGATAGACGGCGGGGGAGGGGCCTCCGTCGGCCGCTTCTGGCAAGTGATAGAGCCGCGGAGCACAAAATCGGAACTTTTTTTTTTTTAAAGATTTTTTTTTATTATTTATTTATTTGACAGAGAGAGAGATAGCGAGAGAGGGAACACAAGCAGGGGGAGTGGGAGAGGGAGAAGCAGGCTTCCTGCCGAGCAGGGAGCCCGATGTGGGACTCAATCCCAGGACCCTGGGATCCTGACCTGAGCCGAAGGCAGACGCTTAACGACTGAGCCACCCAGGCACCCCAAAATCGGAACTTTTAAAAGTCTGCTCCGCCAAGGGACGTCACTCCGGTGGCTAAGCAAGGGGTGAAACCCTCGTGTGACAGTGTGGTCTCAGGACCCTCTGGGTCACAGAAAGACCGGGGGTGCCTGAGTGTGGCAGAGCTCCCAGGTATCGGAGCAGGGAAGCCGGCTGCAGAGGCGGAGCCCAGGCGCGGGCTCTCAGCTCGGGGCTGCCATAAACCGTGATCCGCGGCACAGTCGGGCCCCTGCTCCTCCAGCAGGGACCCAACAAGCGGCAGATCCAGGGAGACTCACCTTCCTCCCCTGGGAGGAGCCGCACGGGAGTGCACTGCAGGGATCTGCTGGGTTTGGAGACTCCACCCGGGGTCGGGTGCCAGAGATAGAAACGCGCGGTCACGGGCCGGGTGAGCATGGAGTGCGGCTGGAGACTGGGGAGACAGGAGTGACCGACAGCTTTTCTCTGGGGGCTCACTGAGGAGCGGGGCCCTGAGTTCTCGGCTCCTCCGGGGAGGAGATTGGGGGGACACCATTTTCACTCTCAGCCTCCAAAGCTGTGTGGAAAGCTCGCAGGGAACAAAAGCCCCGGAGAGCAAACCCGAACAGATTACTTAGCCGGGAGGGGGCAAGGGCGTGGCAATTCCACCTCTGGCAGAGACATTTGGAAACCACGGCAACAGGCCCCTCCCCAGAAGATCAGCGAGAACAGCCAGCCAAGACCAAGTTTACCGATCAATGAGAACGGCAGAACTCCAGCGCTAGGGGAATACTGCACATAGAATTCATGGCTTTTTTACCATGATTCTTTAGTCTTTCAAAGTTAATTTTTTTTTAACTGTCTTTTTTTCTTTTTTTTTTTTAATTTTTCTTTTTCCCTTTTTCAACCAACATCTTATCAATCCCTTTTTTTAAAAAAACATTTTTATTTTTCATTTTTAGAGTCATATTCTATCCCTTCATAGTAGTTACCTGTATTTTTGGCATATATATTTAAGTTGTTCTCTCTTTAAAATTTTGAGATAGTTTCTTCTAACAGATTAAAATATACCCTAAATCTCTAGTATATGGTATTTTCTATTCCCCTGCCTGATCACATTCTCTCCCTTTTTTTCTTTTTTCTTTTTTTAAATCCTCTTCTTTCTTTTTTCAAACAACTTCTTATCAATTCCTTTTATAAAATTTTTTATAATTTCCATCTTTACAGTCATATTTCATCCCTTCATCATATCAACCCTTATTTTTGTACATATATAAGTTTTTCTTTCTTTAAAATTTTGGGAGGCACTTTCTTCTAAAAGACCAAAATACACCCCAAATCTAGTGTGTGGCACTGATCTATATACCAGCCTGATCATATCTGATCACATTCTGGGTTTCTGTTGTTGTTGTTGTTTTGTTTTTATCTTTATCTTTTTCTTTTTTTTCTTTTTCTTTTTTCTCTCTTTCCATTTCTTTTTCCACTGCTTCAGGTCTTTTCTGATTTGTTTAGAGTATATTTTCTGGGGACATTGTTACTCTGCTAGCATTTTGTTCTCTCATTCATCTATTCTCCTCTGCACAAAATGACAAGATGGAAAAAATCACCTCAACAAAAAGAAAAAGAGGTAGTACCGACTGCCAGGGACCTACTCAATATGGACATTAGTACGATGTCAGATCTAGAGTTCAGAATCATCACTTTAAAGATACTAGCTGGGCTTGAAAAAAATATGGAAGTTATTAGAGAAACCCTTTCTGGAGAAGTAAAAGAACTAAAATCCAACCAAGTAGAAATCAAAAAGGCTATTAATGAGGTGCAATCAAAAATGGGGGCACTAACTGCTAGAATAAATGAGGCAGAAGAGAGAATCAGTAATATAGAAGATGAAATGATGGAAAATAAAGAAGCTGAGAAAAAGAGAGATAAACAACTACTGGATCACGAGGGCAGAATTCGAGAGATAAGCGATACCATAAGACAAAACAACATTAGAATAATTGGGATCCCAGAAGAAGAAGAAAAAGAGAGAGGGGCAGAAGGTATAATGGAGCAAAGTATAGCAGAGAACTTCCCTAATTTGGGGAAGGAAACAGGCATGAAAATCCAGGAAGCACAGAGAACCCCTCTCAAAATCAATAAAAATAGGTCAACACCCCAACATCTAATAGTAAAACTTACGAGTCTCATAGACAAAGAGAAAATCCTGAAAGCAGCTCGGGAGAAGAGATATGTAACCTACAAGGGTAGAAACATTAGATTGGCAACAGACCTATCCACAGAGACCTGGCAGGCCAGAAAGGACTGGCAGGATGTATTCAGAGCACTAAATGAGAAAAATATGCAGCCAAGAATACTCTATCCAGCTAGGCTGTCATTGAAAATTGAAGGAGAGATAAAAAGCTTCCAGGACAAACAAAAACTAAAGGAATTTGCAAACACAAAACCAGCCCTACAGGAAATCTTGAAAGGGGTCCTCTAAGCAAAGAGAGACCCTAAAAGCAACATAGACCAGAAAGGAACACAGACAATATACGGTAACAGTCACCTTACAGGCAATACAATGGCACTAAATTCCTATCTTTCAATAGTTACCCTGAATGTAAATGGGCTAAATGCCCCAATCAAAAGACACAGGCTATCAGACTGGATTAAAAAACAAGACCCATCAATATGCTGTCTGCAAGAGTCTCATTTTAGAACCAAAGACACCCCCAGATTGAAAGTGAGGGTGTGGAAAACCATTTACCATGCTAATGGACACCAAAAGAAAGCTGGGGTGGCAATCCTTATAACAGACAAATTAGATTTTAAACCAAAGACTATAATAAGAGATGAGGAAGGACACTATATCCTACTTAAAGGACCTATCCAACAAGAAGATCTAACAATTGTAAATATCTATGCCCCTAACATGCGAGCAGCCAATTATATAAGGCAATTAATAACAAAAGCAAAGAAACACATCGACAACAATACAATAATAGTGGGGGATTTTAACACCCCCCTCACTGAAATGGACAGATCGTCTAAGAAAAAGATCAACAAGGAAATAAAGACTTTAAATGACACACTGGACCAAATGGACTTCACAGACATATTCAGAACATTCCACCCCAAAGCAACGGAATACACATTCTTCTCTAGTGCACATGGAACATTCTCCAGAATCGATCACATCCTAAGTCATAAATCAGGTCTCAACCGGTACCAAAAGATTGGGATCATTCCCTGCCTATTTTCAGACCACAATGCTTTGAAACTAGAACTCAATCACAAGAGGAAAGTTGGAAAGAACTCAAATACATGGAGGCTAAAGAGCATCCTACTGAAGAATGAATGGGTCAACCAGGAAATTAAAGAAGAATTAAAAAAATACATGGAAACCAATGAAAATGAAAACACAACTATTCAAAATCTTTGGGATGCAGCAAAGGCAGTCCTAAGAGGAAAGTATATAGCAATACAAGCCTTTCTCAAGAAATAAGAAAGGTCTCAAGTACACAACCTAACCCTACACCTAAAGGAGCTGGAGAAAGAACAGCAAATAAAGCCTAAACCCAGCAGGAGAAGAGAAATAATAAAGATCAGAGCAGAAATCAATGAAATAGATACCAAAAGAACAGTAGAACAGACCAACGAAACTAGGAGCTGGTTCTTCGAAAGAATTAACAAGATTGATAAACCCCTGGCCAGACTTATCAAAAAGAGAAGAGAAATGACCCAAATCAAAAAAATCATGAATGAAAGAGGAGAGATCACAACCAACACCAAAGAAATACAAACAATGATAAGAACATATTATGAGCAACTCTGTGCCAGCAAATTAGATAACCTGGAAGAAATGGATGCATTCCTAGAGATGTATCAACTACCAAAACTGAACCAGGAAGAAATAGAAAACCTGAACAGACCTATAACCACTAAGGAAATTGAAGCAGTCATCAAAAATCTCCCAAAAAACAAAAGCCCAGGGCCAGATGGCTTCCCAGGGGAATTCTACCAAACATTTCAAGAAGAATTAATACCTATTCTTCTGAAACTGTTCCAAAAAATAGAAATGGAAGGAAAACTTCCAAACTCATTTTATGAGGCCAGCATTACCTTGATCCCAAAACCAGATAAAGACCCCATCAAAAAGGAGAATTACAGACCAATATCCCTGATGAACATGGATGCAAAAATTCTCACCAAAATACTAGCCAATAGGATCCAACAGTACATTAAAAGGATTATTCACCATGACCAAGTGGGATTTATCCCTGGGCTGCAAGGTTGGTTCAACATCCGCAAATCAATCAATGTGATACAATGCATTAACAAAAGAAAGAACAAGAATCATATGATCCTCTCAATAGATGCAGAAAAAGCTTTTGACAAAGTACAGCATCCTTTCTTGATCAAAACTCTTCAGAGTATAGGCATAGAGGGTACATACCTCAATATCATAAAAGCCATCTATGAAAAACCTACAGCGAATATCATTCTCAATGGGGAAAAACTGAGAGCTTTCCCCCTAAGGTCAGGAACGCGGCAGGGATGTCCACTATCACCACTGCTATTCACATAGTATTGGAAGTCCTAGCCACAGCAATCAGACAATAAAAAGAAATCAAAGGCATCCAAATTGGCAAAGAAGAAGTCAAACTCTCACTGTTTGCAGATGATAGGATACTTTATGTGGAAAACCCCAAAGACTCCACCCCAAAACTGCTAGAACTCATACAGGAATTCAGTAAAGTGGCAGGATATAAAATCAATGCACAGAAATCAGTGGCATTCCTATACACCAACAACAAGACAGAAGAAAGAGAAATTAAGGAGTCGATCCCATTTACAATTGCACCCAAAACCATAAGATACCTAGGAATAAATCTAACCAAAGAGACAAAGGATCTGTACTCAGAAAACTATAAAATACTCATGAAAGAAATTGAGGAAGACACAAAGAAATGGAAAAATGTTCCATGCTCATGGATTGGAAGAACAAATATTGTGAAGATGTCAATGCTACCTAGAGCAATCTACACATTTAATGCAATCCCCATCAAAATACCATCCACTTTTTTCAAAGAAATGGAACAAATAATCCTAAAATTTGTATGGAACCAGAAAAGACCCCGCATAGCCAGAGGAATGTTGAAAAAGAAAAGCAAAGCCGGCAGCATCACAATTCCGGACTTCAAGCTCTATTACAAAGCTGTCATCATCAAGACAGCATGATACTGGCACAAAAACAGACACATAGATCAATGGAACAGAATAGAGAGCCCAGAAATGGACCCTCAACTCTATGGTCAACTCATCTTTGACAAAGCAGGAAAGAATGTCCAATGGAACAAAGACAGTCTCTTCAACAAATGGTGTTGGGAAAATTGGACAGCCACATGCAGAAGAATGAAACTGGACCATTTCCTTACACCACACACAAAAATAGACTCCAAATGGTTGAAAGACCTAAATGTGAGACAGGAGTCCATCAAAATCCTGAAGGAGAACACAGGCAGCAACCTCTTCCACCTCAGCCGCAGCAACTTCTTCCCAGAAACATCGCCAAAGGCAAGGGAAGCAAGGGCAAAAATGAACTATTGGGACTTCATCAAGATAAAAAGCTTTTGCACAGCAAAGGAAACAGTCAACAAAACCAAAAGACAACCGACAGAATGGGAGAAGATATTTGCAAATGACATATCAGATAAAGGGCTAGTATCCAAAATCTATAAAGAACTCATCAAACTCAACACCCAAAGAACAAAGAATCCAATCAAGAAATGGGCAGAAGACATGAACAGACATTTTTCCAAAAAGACATCCAAATGGCCAACAGACACATGAAAAAGTGCTCAATATCGCTCGGCATCAGGGAAATCCAAATCAAAACCTCAATGAGATACCACCTCACACCAGTCAGAATGGCTAAAATTAACAAGTCGGGAAACGACAGATGTTGGCGGGGATGAGGAGAAAGGGGAACCCTCCTACACTGTTGGTGGGAATGCAAGCTGGTGCAGCCACTCTGGAAAACAGTATGGAGGTTCCTCCAAAAGTTGAAAATAGAGCTACCCTATGACCCAGCAATTGCACTACTGGGTATTTACCCCAAAGATACATAAGTAGGGATCCGAAAGGGTACGTGCACCCCGATGTTTATAGCAGCAATGTCCACAATAGCCAAACTGTGGAAAGAGCCAAGATGTCCATCGACAGATGAATGGATAAAGAAGAGGTGGTATATATATACAATGGAATATTATGCAGCCATCAAAAGGAATGAGATCTTGCCATTTGCAACGACGTGGATGGAACTGGAGGGTATTATGTTGAGTGAAATAAGTCAAACAGAGAAAGACATGTATCATATGATCTTACTGATATGAGGAATTCTTAATTGCAGGAAACAAACTGAGGGTTGCTGGAGTGGGGGGTGGGGTGGGAGGGATGGGGTGACTGGGTGATAGACACTGGGGAGGGTATGTGCTCTGGTAAGCGCTGTGAATTGTGCAAGACTGTTGAATCTCAGATCTGTACCTCTGAAACAAATAATGCAATATATGTTAAGAAAAAAAAAAGAAGAAGAAGAAGGTAGCGAGAGGGGAAGAATGAAGCGGGGGAAATCGGAGGGGTAGACGAACCATGAGAGACGATGGACTCTGAAAAACAAACTGAGGTTTCTAGAGGGGAGGGGGGTGGGAGGATGGGTTAGCCTGGTGGTGGGTATTGAGGAGGGCACGTTCTGCATGGAGCACTGGGTGTTATGCACAAACAATGAATCATGGAACACTTCATCTAAAACTAACGATGTAATGTATGGGGATTAACATAAGAATAAAAAAAAAAAGACCTCTCAGAACTTAATTAAAAAGAAAAGACAAAGAACCCAATTAAAAATGGGCAAGAGATCTGAACAGATATTTTTCCAAAGAAGATATGCAAATAGCCAATAAACACATGAAAGGATGCCCAGCATCATTAGTCATGAGAGAAATGCAAATCAAAATCATACCGAGAAAGCACTTCATACCCACAAGGATGGTTATAAAGAAGAAGTGAGATAATGAGAAGTGTTGTTGAGGATATGAAGAAATCAAAGCATCATATACTGTTACTGGGAATGTAAAATGGTATAGTCACTTTGGAAAACAGTCTGACAGTTTCTAAAAAAGTTAAACACAGTTATCATTTGACTCAAAAATTCCACTCCAGGTATATACCGAAGAGAAGAAACCATATCCACAAAAAATTTGCCCATGAATGCTCATACAAGCATTATTCATAATTGCCAAAAGGTAGAAACAGGGAAAATATCTGGCATATCCATACAATGGAATATATTTTGACAATAAAAATAAATGAAGTATCAGTATACACACCACAACATGAATGAACACTGAAAACATAATGCTAAATAAAAGTAGTCAATGACAAAGGACCATGTATTGTATAATTCCCTTTATATGAAATGTCCAGAGTAGACAAATTTATAGAGACAGAAAGTAGAGTAGTGGTTGCTTAGGGCTAGGAAGAATGAAGGTCGATGTGGGTGACAGGTAAAGGGTATGGGGTTTCATTCTGGGGTAATGAAAATATTCTAAAATAGATTATAGTTATAGTTGCACAACTGTGACTATACTAAAATTATTGACTTTTATATTTGAAATAGGTGAATGGTATGGTATGTCAATTATATCTCAATAACACTGTTACCAAAAACCCCCAGAAATATAAGGCCCTAAAAAATCTGAATGTAAAGGAATAAAAAATACATAAACACAAACAAAGAGAAAGGTAACATAGTTATACTAAAATCAGGCAAAGTAGATTTTAAAGCAAGATGTGTTACTAGAGATAAAAAAGGACATTTGACTGTGATAAAAATAATCAGCCTACTTGTTATCACAACTTTAATCTGTATGCAACCAGTAATACAGCTTCAAAATATATAAAAGAAACACTGATAAAAGTGGAAGGCAAAATAGACACTCCACATCAAAATGAGACTTTAACACACTTCTCTCAATAGCTGACATAACAAGCTTACACACATAATCAGGAAGAATATAAATAATTCAAATAGCACATTAACAAATTTACCAAACTGACATTAGAGAACACTATAACCAACAATGGAAGAAAATATTCTTTTCAAGTACACAATAGAACGCTTACCAAAGCTGTCTACGTGCCAGACCATAATGCAAGCACCAACAAATTTCAAAACCTGACATCACTTCTAGTATTTTCTCTGACCACAGTGAAATTAAAATAGATATTGTTCACAGAATCATAACTGGAAATTTCCAACTTACTGGAAATTAAGCATACACATCTAATTTTCACTTCGGTTCAAATAAGAATCACATTGGGAATTAGGAAATATTTTGAAGTAAGTGAAATGAAGATGTGACATTAAAATTATTAAGTTGCAGGGGCGCCTGGGTGGCTCAGTGGATAAGTGTCTGCCTTCGGCTCAGGTCATGATCCCAGAGTCCTGGGATCAAGCCCTACATCGGGCTCCCCGCTCCGCGGGAGGCCCGTTCTCCCTCTCCCACTCCCTCTGCTTATGTTCCCTGTCTCGCTGTGCCTCTCTCTGTCAAGAAATAAATAAAAATCTTAAAAAATAAAATAAAATTATTAAGTTGCAGCAAGGGGAGTGCTTAGAATTTTAGCTTTCAATACACATTAAAAAAGAAGAAAGATTGAGATTTGGTGTTTTAATTTTCATCTCAAGAAAGTGAACAAGGTACAGCAAATCAAGCCCAAAGAAAGTAGACAGAGAGAAATTGCCTGCATCTTAAAAATGTCATAAGTATTAAGAAAAGAATAAATATAAAATATTTGGCTCAGTGCCAGAAACATAATTAACCTGCAATAATCATTAGTTATTTGTTTTTATTGTTACCATAGGTACAAGAACTGGAAGACTCATCCATTTCTCTTCAAGGGTAACATCTTCATTGTAATAACTTCCTCCTTTTGAGGGGAAATCAGCTAGTGAAACTTCTGTTGGAAATTCCAGATGAGAATCTGGCTGGAGAGTGGGAAAGGGGCGAGTGGAGGTAACATTTATTGCCTTGTCCCAGGCATCAGACAATCTGTTAAGCATACCGCCTGCGTGCATTTTTTTCCCACCCTTGCAGGAACCTGGAGGGTAGAGATTAATGTACACATTCAACAGGTTTGGCCACCGAGGCACATGTGGGGGAACATCTAATCCAAGTCCTACGGCTCATGAGGGCAGAGCTGGGATTTAGACAACGATCAGCCTGAGCCTAAAGCCAGGCATGTGCCCATCCCACTGCATCATCCCAGGGACCCTTTATCTGTGGGGTGAATGAATGCTGGCTACATCAGGCTTTTCTCAGCGGCCTTCTCCCCAGGTTCCGAACTGGGAGCACAGTTTCTGTGCTTTCCTTCAAACCATGGAAGGGCTTAGCATAAATATTTGCATGAGCTTTGAAGTGATGCTGGCTCGGGACAATTTCCCTTCACTCCCCACTCACCTCCCTGCACTCGAGGCACAGAGCTGGCTTCCGATGTGCAGGAGCGAGGCCGTGGCGGGGGGCGGGGGGCAAGCATCCTGCTGCCGGGGTTCGGGCAGTGACCTCATTGAGTTGATGAAGACATCAAGAGCTTTCTAAAGGAGTAAAACAGGGGCGCCTGGGTGGCTCAGTGGGTTAAGTGTCTGCATTCGGCTCAGGTCGTGATCTCGAGGTTCTTGGATGGAGTCCCGCCTCAGGCTCCCTGCTCAGCGGGGAATCCGCTTCTCCCTCTCCCTCTGTGCTCTCTCTCTCACTCTCACTCTAGCTCTCTCTCAAATAAGTAAGTAAGTAAGTAAGTAAGTAAATAAATAAATAAATAAATAAATAAATAAATAAGGAGTGAAATGGGAGGGACTATTTCCTCAGGACCCGCTCTGGGCCAGCTCGTGTGTGAGGTCTTACGTGAGCCGTGTCTGCAGCTCTGCCGCCTATAACCAGCCGGCCCCAGAACTTTCTACCATTCTGCTCCTCAGTTTTCAGCTGGGGACAGGGGTGTTAAAGACAACCAAAGCTTGACCACCCGCAGCGCACAGGGTGGGCACCCCAGCTGCCTCCCGTTATGGCTGCCGTGACCTCACTCTGATCCTGCAGACCCACCTGTGTTGGGGGAGGGTGTGAGGTCTAGGTCATCTACTCTTCTTTAAAAAAAAACATGTATTTATTTATTTGAGAGATAGAGAGGAGCGGCAGAGGGAGAGAGAGAATCTCAAGCCGACTCGCCCCTGAGCATGGAGCCTGACACAGGGCTTGATCCCAGGACCTGCCCGGAAACCAAGAATAGGCCGCACAACCGACTGAGCCACCTAGGCATCCCTGATCTACTGTCTTAATGCTAATTATAGTAGGTGTGATTTGGGGGCTGAAAAAAATTAATTCTCCCCTACCACACAATAATCATATATCCTCCAGACAGTTCTATGTGGCTTCTGGAGAGTCAAGCAGAAAAACTAGGGCGAACACCAATAAATGAGATACTGTATTTCTAATGCATTGCACTGCATTTCTATTGCATTGCATTCTATAGAAATGTGCTTGGTAAACTTGAACCTGAAGGAAGCTACACAGAATATGATTCAATTTTCCTTTTTCTGCATGGGAGAACTTATTCAGACCATATGGTAAAGTCATAGAAAAATAGATGCTTTAAACAGATATTTTTTGTCAGATTATTTAAAAGTTATTTCTCAAAATGTAGTATTTTAGAAAATTGGTCATGTCTAGGGGTGCCTGGGTGGCTCAGTCGGTTAAGCATCTGCCTTCAGCTCAGGTCATGATTCCAAGGTCCTGGGGTTGAGTCCCACATCGGGCTCCTTGCTCAGCAGGGAGCCTGCTTCACCCTCTGCCCGCCGCTCCCCCTGCTTGTGTTCTCTCTCTCTCTCAAATAAATAAATAAAATCTTTAAGAAAAAAAAAGAGAAGAAAAGTGGTAATATCTAATTTTATGTATAATTTAGTCTGTCAGACAAAAGAAAATAATAATCTTTTACAGTTGAGATGTTTTGAGATCCAACCAAAACCAAACCAAAACAAAAATCAACCAAGACATAGTAATTAAGGGGGTTCCTGTACACTAGGATTGCTGCTGCCAAGTGGATCACCAAAGCCCTCAATTTCTGCTACTGGCATTTCTTAAATTCTCCCCAAAGTCAATATTTTTACAAAACAAGCATTTGCTTTTACTTTAAATAAATGTGTCAGAGACTTTAGACAGAAAGCTGAAAAGTTGATCTAAATTGATAAACTAACAGTTCCTTAATTACTGAAAGAAAATGTGGTGAAGCTTTATTTGCTTTTGCTAAATTTCTCGTCTTCAGGATAGAGCCAGCAAACAGATGATGCAAATACATTTACTCAACACATGGGAGAGAAGTGTCACTACTGATAACCAAAGGGAGAATTCCATCTGAACCACCAATGTTTACTGGGAAAATTTACACCCTTTGAACATGATCTAGTTTCTAGTAAATGTTCCTCTTTTAAATATGTGATAAAGTTGTTCCTGATCCCAGTATCTCTCTTTCAGAGATGTGATCTTTTGGAGGTTCCTGAGAGAAATGTAGAGAGAGGAATGTGGGGTTTGCTTACAAAGCACTAGGAATCTTTGTTCATATTGTGATGGACATTTGGATCTGCGGGAGCTAGGGCCTCAGTGTTTCTCAGCTAACTCAAAGTGGACAATCAGAATAGAATTTTTATGGGAGAGAAAAATTTATCTTGTCATTGCAACATTTCTCAGTGCCATCCAACCTCCAGCCTCCTTATCTCACCAATTAACCACAATTATCTACGTCATGGAAAGTGAGCCACCTACTGTGACCTTAGCTCAAACTCTCAGGGAAGTCTTCTATTTTTCTTTGTTAGCTGTTACCACTGATACATTTAATCTGATATCAAGCATCAAGTGATCAGGACAATCCACATACTAGTATTTCTCAAAATGTAGCCTAAATGCCACTTCTATCAGCATCACGTATGGTGTTCATTGTCAGTGCTAACCCCTGGGTCCCTGCCCCAGGCCCTATGGGGCATTGTAACATATACAATAATACTTATGGTGCTAAAATCGGATAACTGCTGATCTAGAGGAAAAGTGGAGGATTACTGATCCTTACTTACTTACATCATTTGATAAGGAAGTGCAAGTTTCTAGAGGGAAATAATGCTGCTTTATCCTAGAGCGATGTTTACTTTGCTCATCTCATTTAACCAGTGTCCCCGTCTGTCCCGGCTGCTACAACAAAAGTCACCAGCTGAGTGGCTTATAAACAGAAATCTATTACTCACAGTCCTGAAGGTTGAAAGTCTGAAATCAGGGAGCCAGCGTAGGTTTGGTGACGGCAGACTTCTCACATGGTGGAAGGGGCAGGGGAGCTCTCTTGGGTCCCTTTTATAAGAACATTAATCTCATTCATGAAGTCTCTGCCTAATTAGATGACCTAATCACTTCCCCAAAGCCCCCGCCTACCAAATACTATCCTATCGGGCATTAGGATTTCAACATATGAATTGGTGGGGGAGGGACACAAACATAGAGACCACAGCAACCAGAATTCCTTGGTCCTATCCAGGACCAACTGCAAACCCTTAACAGAAGTTCTGAGCGTCATTACATCACATCATTTTAAAAAAAGGATTCAAGCATTCTTTTCTCTGACTTCAGACTAAAGTGGGTCCTTGGCTAATTGGACAGAGTATGTAATGAAGTGTTATCTACTTTTAACAGCTGATTCAACCATTTTTAGTTAATTTGGTCAACACATATGACTTAGGGATTTTAGGCTCTGTTGATATAATATAGAAAAACAACCTATAGACTTTGTTACATATGACATTTGCCTAGTGAATTCAGAGGAAATTTTATTTTACTAATTGTTTTTCTCTCTGAATAGACCTGTCAATTGGGTTCAGATGATTAACCTGATATTCCTTTATAAATGGGGCCTAAGTTAATACTTGGCTTCTGGTTTCCCTAAATTATTTATTACCCAGTCAAAATACATGCATTAGGAAGTTTTAATATTGTTTGATGCCATCTCATCTGTGTTGTCAGAGTAAATAGGTCATTCATATTAAGAAATTGCATAATAACTATCTGAAATTTCTTGTATGTCTTTTTAGTATCCCCTCTTCGTTTTACATTTAAGTAACACCTAAAAAAATTAACTGACTAGGAAGCTTGCTTGTCTCTCTAAAATGGCAGTTTCAAATGGCTCCTATTTTTTTCATTTGCTTTCTTTCTTTTAAACTGTGTGTTGAGAACATTTAAGCTCTACTCTCAGAAAATTTCAAGTATATGTTACAGTTTTGTTAGGTGTAGTGGCCATGCTGTTACACATTAGCTTCTCAAAACATCAAAAACTAATGATGTAATGTATGGTGATTAACATAATACAATTAAAAAAACACATATTCACATTGTGATTGAAAGTTTGTACCTCTTGACCAGTGTTTACCCAGTTCCCCTGGTAACTAACCACCATTCTACTCTGTTTCTATGAGCTGACTTTTTAGATTCCACATGTGAGATCATACAGTATTTCTATTTCTCTGTCTGATTTATTTCACTTAGCATAATGCCCTCCAGATTTATTCATGTTGTCTCAAATGGCAGGATTTTCTTCTATTTATGGCTGAATAATATTCCTTTGTACATGTTAATGGACATTTGGGTTGTTCTCATGTCTTGGCTATATAAATAACACTGCAATAATCAGGGGGTGTCAAGTTAGGTTGTTTATTTGAGATCTTTCTTTCTTCTTAATGTAGAAATTTATCACTATAAACTTCCTTCTTACAACTGCTTTTGCTGGATCCTGTCTAGTCCCTGGGTAGATGGGACTGCCTCTAGTACCTTGTTCAGTAGGGTGGTGCTGGGACAAGAGTCTACCTCAGGGTCCACAATTAAGTCCTTAGACCGTGGACCTGATACCAGGTGTGCAACAGATGTGGTTCCCACCAGGCCCCTAGAAAGCTCCTGCCGGGTCACTGGGTAGGTCCCTGGGTGGGAAGGACTAGGCCTGGACTATGGCTGAGAAGTGCTGGAACTGAGTCCTATTGCTATTTCAGGGTCCACAGCCAAGATCATGTCTGCAGACCTTGCTCAGGAGACGTGAATGAGTGAGCCTCCCACTAGGTCCCTGGGTAGGTTGCACTGCTCCCTTACTAGGACTGGAGTCAAGTATATGGTTGTTTTAGGATCTCCTGAGAGACAGACAGAAGTGCCTCCTGACAGGTCCCTGTGCCAGCAGGATTGTTTGTGGACTGCAGCTGGGAGGGGCTAGAGCTGAGTAGAAGGCCCTTTCAGAATCTCTGGATATGCAGATGGGAGTATCTCCTACTGGGTCCCTGGACTCAGAAGACTGCTTGCAGACTGTAGCTGGGAAGGGGCTGGACCTGAGTGTGGGGCTCTGTCAGCATTTGTGAGGGAGCAGACAGACATGTCTACTTTGGGATCCCTGTACCAGCAGACCTGCTTACAGACTGCAGCTGAGATGGGCCTGGAGTCATGAGCAGCCCCAGATTTTCTCCTGCCTGGTTCCTATGTCAGTGGGTCCACCCACGAACTATAGCTGCGAGGGGCCTAGAGGATGTGGCCCCTTCAGGAGCTCTGAGGGTACATGGAAATGTTTCTTGCTGAGTCCCTGGGCCAGCAAGGTTGTTGATGGACTGTGGCTGGGAGGGTCTGAAGCCCAGTTATTGGGCGCTTTTAGAATCTACAGTCAGGCCAAGTTGGGTGGGCTTATCCCAAGGATCTCCCAGAGGGTAGCCAAGAAGGTCTGGAGTAGATTCCCAGGACACTTCAGGGTCCACAGCCAGGACTGAGGTCCTTCTGAGTCCCTTGGTATATGGAGCTGCTGACAGGATCAAGCCAAGCGAGGCTGTAGCAGAGTCATCTGGGATACAGAGCTGTTTCCATTTCTGTGGCTGGGACCACAGTCAGTGACCCAGCCACCTAGGTGCAGTCCTGCCTTCGCAAAACATCTCTCTTCAGCCTTGGACTACGCAAGAGTTTCATAATCTCCTACCTGGATCCAAAAGCTTCTACAAAGGCACTTTTGTCCGTGAGTGGCAGCCAAATTATTATTACTGAAGAGGAATACAAGCAGAGGACCTCTTATCCAGCCATCTTGCTGACCTTTTTTTTTTTTTTAAACAGCTTTATTGAGATATAATGTACATACCATACATTCAAATTTACAGTGTGTAATTCGTGGTTATCAGTATATTAATAGCATTGTGCAACTATCACCACAATCAAGTTTAGAATATTTTCTTTTTTTTAAGATTTTTTATTTATTTGAGAGAGAGAGGGAGAGAGCGAACATGAGCCGGGGGGGAGGGGCAGAGGGAGAAGCAGACTCCCCTCTGAGCAGGGAGCCTGATGCGGGGCTCAATCCCAGGGCAGCAAAATCATGACCTGAGCCGAAGGTAGCCACTTAACAGACTGAGCCACCTAGGCATCCCTAGAATATTTTCATCCCCCCCAAAAACTCCTACATCTCTTAAATATCACACTCCAATTCTCTATCCCCCACAGCTCTAGGCAACCACTAATCTACTCGTTGTCTCTTCTAGACATGCCTATTATAATGCTTATTCTAGACATTTCCTATAAATGAAATCTTCCAATACATTGTTGTTTGTGACTGGCTTCTTTCACTTAGCATCATGTTTCAGGATTCATCCATGTTATAGCATGTATAGCAACAGTCTCTGTCTTTTTATTGCTGAATCATACATCATTGAATCATATACCACATATTGGTTATCCATACATCAGTCGATGGACATTTGGGTTGTTTCCACCTTTTGGCTATTATGAATACCGCTTTTATGGTCATTTGTGAACAAGTTTCTGTATGAACAAATGGGGTAATAGGCAAGCATTCACATTCTCATTATAGATAACTCAGGCTTAGAGAGAAATCTGATTATGAGTAAAAAAGAATTCAAATGGAAACACATTTTAAGTGAATAGGAAAAGTTCTCATTTTAAGGAAATCCTTAGGTGATTTCTTTTGTAACATTCCCTCAAGTTGAATTCTGGTAGATTTTTGTTTCCCATTTACTGCCAAATGTTTAGTTTGGCTGGAGGGTTGGGTCTATATGATATAGGAGAACAGTGAAAAAATAGCCATAGAAAATAGTTGTATTACTGAAAATCCTGGATGCTAAGGCTTTTTATGTATGCAAACAATGGGTAACCATGGATTATCTCTGATGCCCCTAAATAGCCACCAGTTCTGGAGGTTGCAGAAAAATACCACAGAAGCAAAGAGAGAGAGAACTTCAAAAGGAAGGGAATTCAACAGTGAAAAATTCTTCATTCTAGAAAAATCAAGGATGTTAGGGCTGAGAGAAGAATTCACAGCTAATGCTCAAGAGATCAGCTTGAACTGATCTTGAATACTGTTTCAAATTTTTTAAAAATGGCGGGAGGAAGGAGAAGTAACAGTGGGAGCCCCTCTTTACGTTAGGGTGGCAATTTAAGAGTGCTTATTCTAAAGAAAGTCAGAGGTAACTAATATAAATAAAGAATTTTAATATGAAAGCAATACTTCATGAATTTCTCATATTGGAACTATGCTACACAGAATCTTGGCTGATTTCCTTCTAGGTTCAAGGAAGAACACAAATGTTTGTTGAAGAAGTCAGAGTATTCAGATGGCATTCAGAGAATTTTTTTTACCATGAAAAGACTTAGCAAATTGTCACATGATTGAAAAGATCCAAATATATCCCAGCACGATAGCACTTTTTCCACAGGAATGGAATGTTCTGACAGGCCCTCATTTTTAGACCTTCTAGGCTGTTTAAACTTAACATTGATTTCAGTAAAAGCCATCAATAAAAAATCCTGCAGGAATATCCCAGCTTTGAGGTGGTCCTAGGGAAGCAGTAGAATAGGGTGGTAAAAGCTATGAGCCCTCAGAGGGGAAACAGATCTAGCTTCTACTCCCAGGTCTTCTCCCTGGGACCTCAATGCATTTGCCGCATTTATAAAATAGGAATAACAACTGTGTCTACCTTGTATAGGTATCCAAATCAAATCTAAGCTGCTCAGATCACAAGAGCTACCTTTGATTGTTGGAATGAATACTAAGTTTCACATTTTAAAAACGCACAATAATTTTAAAGGATGCAATTTAAAGAAAAATATAATAAGCTGCTATGAGGCAGACAGACACAACAAATCTAAAACAAATCAAGTCAAAATCAAATTTAAAATATTCTCGCTTCCAGACTTTCACCCACTGCTACTTAGAAGGACAAATACCTTAAGTAAAGTGGAAATAAAGCTCAGTTATCTAAATGTGGATTAGTCCTGCTGTTTTCTGAGTCACCTCTCTCTGCACTCAGAGATACTGGCTCAGGGGAATGTAAACTAAATGACACAAAAAGACACAATTTAGGAGAATGCTTTTCTCCAATGAGAGAAACAAAAATCATTCAATTTGAACATAAACAATTCCTAGATCGAAGAGCTATTTGGGCAGCATGGGTAATGGAAACCGAGCAGGCCTGGGATTACAAGGGCAGGGATTCAGTCCTGGGTCTGCCAGAGCCTAGGCCAAGGTCACATGATATCTGTGAGCCTTGGTTCCCTCATCTGTAAAATGGGGATGTGGGTGATAAAAATAGCTAGAGCTAAAAATTAAATAAGATTAAGGACATGAAGTAATTCAGTAAAGTGAAAAGTGTTATACAGGTGTTAACTATTATAATTAATTATTCTAACTGCTGGATCATATCAGCTACACTGACATACAACCGTTCTGCTTCTGAAACACACACACACATACCCACACACACCTGAGAGTGTAAACCAGGGTGTCAGTCCAGGTCCTGTCTTCTCAAGTCACTTCAGCTCTTGGGGCCTTGGTTTCTCTTCATCCTAGTCTACTATGCACACTTATTGTGAGTTCTCATGAAATACAGATAAGAACACGCTTGGAAAACTGCAAAGTACTATATAAATGTGAGGCATAGTCATTAGCTGGGATTGTCAGCCAGAGTTGACTTTACTGCAGGGGAATTAGAGAAAAGAGTTTCTATGTGAAAAGGAGACATTTTCATCCTTAGAAATTTTTTTTTTTTTTCTAAATTGAAGTCATATGTACTAATTCAAGAAAACAGTTACTGGCAATTTATGTGAATGGAAAAGGGAAGATTAGGGCATCGATCTCTTCTTCAGGTCTTGGCAAAATGAAATTTAAAAGAATTTCGCCATCCTTCTTGTGTGGAACCACATTCAGCACCATGTTATAACATAACTGCAGTATTATCTTTCATGAGAACGAAAGGTAGCCAGACCATTTTAAAGCAGCTTTTGTGAAAAGAATCAGCCAAGAAAAAATAATACACATCTACGTGATACTTGAAATGATTTTTTTCCACTGTATTATACTATCCAGGGGCCCAAAAAGGTAAAGAAGGGGTTTTCCCAGCTCTTCTGTTATTTGGGCTTTAAGTAGAACATATTGAGAAGCAATAACTTTAAAAAATGAGTTCTTAGAAATACACATGAAGAAATAAGTGGCCATAAAATCTAAACACAGTAGAATAAAATAATAAGCTTCGTATAGTCCTGCATTCTAAATAAATACTGTAATAACTACACTCATTTTTCTTTCATCTTTTGATTTCCTTTCATTTTCTTATGGAGCTTCTTGGTACTAAAATGACAATCCTGCCTCAGTAAGAACTTTTACAATTATCCTCAATGTTTATCCTTCTTGGTTTCTGTCAAATAGTACCTGGTTTTCAAATTTAGCTTTAAATTTTTTTTTACTGATTTATACTTTTTAAAACCCTCTTTACTAGTACGTGTTGTGTGTCCCCTTTGTTTTGTATCCCATCATGAGATCTAAGGCCATTTTTGAATAGACAAATTACTTCATACCCTCGATGAATGTTATCACCATACACTATATTAAAATTATTCCATAATTGACAAACACCAGTGCTTTCACTTAATGGGACTAAAGAAAAACATGAACACATACACATACACACATATAAAAGCACAAGTCTCTCTATGAATATGATCCCAGGATTCAGGGGGTAAACAGGCGGGTGCATTATACTTGCAGTTACCAAGGCAATTGCATCAGTTTTGTTATGGAAAGGCTTATTAAACTTTAAGGGCCATCTGGAGAGAGCCCCTGACAAAGCATTAACGAAAGACAGAACTGAAGGCATGTCAGTCATTGTACATGCACATTCAGCTAGGCAACCATAACTTTACAAAAAGGAATGAGATAAGATTATGCCTGCTTAGAATAACCAGAATTTTTAGGATAATTATTCATTGTGATGAGACAAAAACATTTATAAACAAAAAGCAAAAGCCAGTCTTGTTGTCTCATTAAAATTAGTATATTTCAAATTTTAAAAGAAAACACCAGAATATTTTTATTTCTGAAGCTTCAAACTAAAAAATATTTTTAGAGGAAAGTTTTAATTTTGTATCTTTGTAGATGAAGCAGGACATTCCAATAGCATAATGTATGATGACTGAATTTCTGATGAGTTGTTTTAATTCAGTTAAAAGCATCATCAATAATCTGGTAAATACGAGAGACCAGGTCAAGTACCAAAGGATGTACAAATATGAATAAGTGTATTATTTGCCCTCCAGAAGTTTATAAATGCAGAAACTATTTCATTATCTGTGTGAATTCTCAGATTCTCAAAAGACATATACAAATATTTCGCTGCTTTTCTTTGAGCCCAACTATTTTTTTTTTTTTTTAGTGTTTCTATTTTTTTGTTGTTGTTTTCATTCTGACTTGTTTGGAAATAAAACACCATCATTGCCACTACCATCACTAACACATCACCCCCATGTCTAAGGTTTATATTAATAAATACCCAAGATTCACCCAATTTGAATTCAGTCTTCAATGACCTAATTGCATTATCACCTCAGAGCATAGCAGTAAATAAGAACCAAACACTATTCACAGGAGTGAAGGTCACCACCACTAATCCCAACTCACTTTGTTTGTTATTTATAGCATAAACTGGGCATGATAACTGAACTATAGTCCTGCCTGTTTCTCCCCAAATTATATGCCTTGGAATGCTGGTCTCGAGATACGCTTATCTCCTAAAAACCATTCTTTGGGCAATGCTGTATCCATATTTCTTTTTTTTTTTTTAAGTTTCATAGGGTTCTTAGCATATTAAAGGCTCCTGCAATAATCATTTATCTTTCCTTAAACTTTTGCTCCCTGAATTTATTTGACCCATCAACTCCCTGCTCCCACCTTGCCCATTTAAGAACAGCTATGCATATCCCTCAGAACTAATATTTTCAGGAAGAAACTTTGAGAAATATTATTGTTGACTGACAAGGGATCTAACTGGAGAGCCCTCAGATAGGACATTTTTTTCTCTGCTGCGCCCATGGTTGTTCAAGGCACTTGCATGGTAGAGATATAACCTGAAAGAATGAAAATGTTAAGCTATTTGTTTGTATAAAAAGCTCTAAATGAGGAAGAGTTTAACTGTTCTTTTGACCCCAGATATCCCACTATCAAAATCAACCACTGGTAAATTGTCCCTCAGTAAGGAAACCATTGACACAGCATATTAAAATAAATAACCACCCAATAATGCATAATTTGGAGCTACTAGGCAAAAGCTACAGGCATTAAATAAATTTTAGCTTGCTTGTGGCTAAAATTGCTGCCAAGTTTTTGCATTAGAAAATCCTCCTTACCTCAGGTGCTGAGTTTCTGGCCCAGTGGGGTCGCTGGCCACCTGCTCATGTATGCTCTCTGTTTGCACAAGGTGGTGGAAATTCCTTGGGTAAAGAATCTGCATTATGGAGAAAGGAAATTGTATAAAATTTCTGCCAAAATAGTTCTTTCTCTTGATTTTTTTTTATTTCATTTCCCTCTTCTTCTGCCACTAGACTCTGCCTGGCATGATACATATTTGTAGCATTGAAACCCTGGCAAATACTGTTAAAAGAATTAAGTGATGCACAATTATGTGGAAACAAAACAAAACAAAAACAAAACAGGAGCCAGACCAACATTCCCAATATTCAGAAGCAGATGCAAAGGAGGACTGGGTGTGTGTACATCAGGTCTGCACCAGTTAAGGAAACAAGAGACTTAGCTTATTTACTTCTTTAACTCAAAACTATAAAGAAGCCAAATCAGCACCCCTGTCTGACTTAGCTGTTTTTGCTACATTTATAATAGACATATTTGGCATCTAATAGGTTCCCTTCATGTCTGTCACCAAAGGTACTAGAAATAAGCCTATGGGACTGGCCTTTAATGTAGAAAAGCCAAGATAATGCCCAAGTAATAAAAACAGGATCAGTGCTTGTCAAGCCTCTGGACAATTAAATGCTAAGCTTTCTCCCTTGTACTGCCCCATCTAAGAAAATAACTTTAAAATGGGGCAGAAGCAGTTTCTATTGAAAGGCTAAGGAAGACCAGTTGCATTAGCTTAAGAGGCCCACACAAGAGCTTAGGAAACTATTATGAGTGACATATGAGAGCCGCCTGGACAAAGAAAACAGTGAGCCTCCGAATGCCCCGCTGCTTCTCTCTGGATGTCTTTAATTGGCAAAGACAGTTCAAGGACCTTCTTATCCCCCCAGCTAGGGGACAGCAAATCCCAAGTGCCATCTCTGGGAGGCAGCTGGTAGATACCACAGCTACAACTCCAGCATAAAAATACCCTTGTGCTAACCTACTCAGGCCTTGCCCGAGCAACTCTCCTGGACAGCTGTGTCTAAGAATCACCTTGCTGCTTCTTAGAAGGGGTTGTAAGAGCACATCACAGCCAGGACTATAATTTTAAAAATTTGTTGTATCTCTCTCTCTCCTCTCTCCTCTATCTAGGTATATATGAAGCTAAGCTCTCTGGCCACCAACAGATTTAAGGAATGTCCAGTAAACACGGTGACGCAATTCCCATGCTGGTTGTTTCCTGATGACATGTAGGAATAAAAGGCCTACCTGGGATCTTTTCCTCTCTTCATCACAGAAGAAGTGATTTCTTGAAAGCCTGATCCTTTCCCTAGGAGAGAGAAACAAATTTAAACTCTGTGAGCAGGGAAGGCCTTTCCTATATCCTGTGCTCAAATACCATCTGCAGGTGCAGAATCATGAAGTTTAGGGGGAGAGGACTTCAAGACGGCCACCATCAGAGCAGGGACTTCGCTTTAGCAAATAGCCCAAATCATCAAAGAATGGAATCAACTTACCGATTCTACTACTGAGCATAGCCCTCCATATGGATAATATGCAGATACTTTTTGTTCCTGATAACACTAAATGTCTGCAAGCAATCTCTCTTACCAAATATTTGATTAGGTGAAAATTCCTCTGGGGTTCACCTAATCATTTGCAATCATTGCATTAGTTATGAAACAAAGCTAAATTTCATTAAAAGGATCCTCTGACAATCAGGTCAGGAAAAGTATCACGTTTTATTTTGATTTTCTAAATCAAATGCTCTCTTAAAACATATACCTATATTTTTTATTTACCATAGACTTGTGCAGAAACAATACAGACTTGGTGTATTTCCCCTTTAAACATGTGTTTGAATTAGATTGGGGCTTGAGGTCTCCAGAAGAGTCAAGTAGGGTTATTTTCTTTTAGAAAGACGAATAATTCAAGAGCTGTCTATCTGAATAAATTTTGACTTGATTTTGACTTCTACATCTTGATTTTGACTTCTACACATGTGTAGAAGTCAAAAATCCTGTTGGTAATTCTTTCCTACCCTACCTCAAAAACAGAGTTCCATTGATATAACTCAACAAAAGCTTCAATGAACTGGAGCAGAATGGTGTTTTTCACGCCCTATTTCGAAGCTCAGTATGAATAGCCACTGGATTTTCCTTCTCACAGTCTTATTCAACATTTGTATTGTTTTGGGGGACTCTCTTACTACTGCCTTTTTGTCTTTTTCTCACTTAAATTTTAAAAATTCACTGTAAGATAACATGTTTGATATTTTAAGTAGTTAAAACTAGCTACAGAAGTATAGTTTAATGTGCTGAAGGAAAAAGGAAGAAATTAGTTGCCATGGAAGTAATCTCTAATCCACTGAGAATTTTAATCCTTTTAATGAAAACACTAGAAAATTTAAGCTTTATAAACACAACTATTTGATCATTTAAGAGGCTCTTAATACCTAACTAACAGCATTTCCTTAAAACACAACTAGTCAAATTGGTAGGTGAGGACATCCTTATTCCCTTCCACCTGAGGCAGTGTATACATTTAAATAAGATGAAGTCTTTGGGAGGGAGGATTTGCCTAAGGCAAAAATGGACGACAGGAACAACAACAACAAAAAAGGTCCAAATAACCTATGTTAGTAAAGCTGATACTTGATACTTGTATTACATTCATTAGATCACATAATCGTCACAATTCTTTAAGGTAAAATTATTATTGTCTCTACTTTACAACTGAGGAAACCAGAGCTAGAAGAAATTAAATAAACAATGGATTATAAAAAATATAAATAATTATTGCTTCAATTATATTACCAAGAACTGATGTTCTTAAAAGGAAATGTAAGGAGGTCAATGTCTCCCATCAATCTGTGAGCTTTCAAAAAAGACAATCCAATTAAACTTTCAGTTTAACAAAATGTTTAAATAGCTACTAATTAAATCTTCTATTGGGATAATTACTTAATTTTGTTTCATTGGCCAATCTAGTCAGCTTTTAGGGGCCAGTTCTCAAAGATGGAAGTTGAATAAAAATTTTCAGGATACTGGCCTACTGAGATTTCTTTTTTAAATAAAAACTTGTTTCCTATTATACAAAATGAACATTACATTCCTGAAAAGTATGGCATTATGGAAAGCTGATTTAGAATAGATGACATTCAGAAAGTATACGAAACTTAGTTTCCTAAGTTTTAGAGAAAAATGTAAACTAAAATATAACATGCATTCAGCTCTGCTGTTCTTAACTTCAACCAAAGGTCCAAAGGCTGAAGTCTGGAAAGCAATCAAATGGGACTGTACTCCAGATAATAAACAAACAAAGATTATTTATTGGTGAAATTTATATGATTACATCTTAATTTTACACTTGATTTCATTATTTCTTTTAGATTTTTTAATACTGTCCAAACTTCAATGATTTGGGCCAACTTTTTATTGTTTTAGTCATTTTCTCACTGTAGTGTGTGTACTTCTTTGCAATCTCCTTTCTGAATGCATGGCCATTATTATGGTCTGATTGCCATTCTCAAACATTAATTTATTTGAAGTTAACTATGCTTAAGACATTTATTTTCTATTTCACATTTCAAAAGAGCAAAGGGAAAATATGACTGGAAATTCATAAACATGACTTTCACAGAACTAAAAAATCCCCAAAGAAACTTTATCTCACCCGTACTAGCCTCTGCCATTCATTAAGTGCCTTGATCTTTCCTTATTCCTGAGTAGCATTTGGTCCGTAATCTTAACCTGCACTTAATTCCTGTTATAACAGTTGAATTATCATGTCAATAAATTGCCAGTGACAAATATGGCTAATCCCACTGCTCTGTTTCCTTCACTATTAGGAATTGCTATGAACAATTAAGATAGTTACTTCCTACTCTAATTGTACTGCTTCTGATCCATAATGGATAGATCTGAAAAAAATCTCTAAGGTGATTTAGGAAAATGTGACATATTTTCAAATGAGTGATTTACTAAATAACCTGACCTCACAAAATGAGTACAGATGACTCCTAGGAATGACCTAAGGGGACCCTACTCTGTTTATTTTCCAAGTCAATTTACTGTAAGACTACTGTCTATTTCCTCAGGAAATGAATCTTGGTAAATAACTGAACTGGCTGATAGCCAAGGTGTTAATCCTTTAAGCAGGGATTTTATTGAATGAAACTCTGTCTAAATTGCACCATTACACTTTTTTTGCTTATTTATTATTGAAGTACAGTTGACATACAATGTTACATTAGTTTCAGGAGTACAACACAGTGATTGGACAACCCTATACATTGTGCTGTGCTCACAACTGTAGCTATTATCTGTCACCATACAAGTCTATTACAACACCATTGACTATATTCCCTATGCTGTACCTCATTCATTCCATAACTAGAAGCCTATACCTCCCACTCCCCTTCACCCATTTTGCTCATCCTCCACCCCCTTCTCCGCTATTTATTTTTTTAAATTTTATTTTATTATGTTAGTCACCATACAATACATCATTAGTTTTTGATGTAGTGATCCACGATTCATTGTTTTCGTGTAACACCCAGTGTTCCATGCAGTACATGCCCTCCTTAATACCCATCACCAGGCTAACCCATCACCCCATCCCACCCCCTCTAAAACCCTCAGTTAGTTTCTCAGAGTCCATAGTGTCTCATGGTTCATCTCTCCCTCCAATTCCCCCGCCCATTTTTCCCTTCCTTCTCCTAATGTCCTCCATGCTCTTCCTTATGTTCCACAAATAAGTGAAACCATATGATAATTGACTTTCTCTGCTTGACTTATTTCACTTAGCATAATCACCTCCAGTCCCATCCATGTTGATGTAAAAGTTGGGTATTCATCCTTTCTGATGGCTGAGTAATATTCCATTGTATATATGGACCACATCTTTATCCATTCATCTGTTGAAGGGCATCTTGGCTCTTTCCACAATTTGGCTATTGCAGACATTGCTGCTATGAACATTGGGGTGCATATGGCCCTTCTTTTCACTACATCTGTGTCTTTGGGGTAAATACCCAGGAGTGCAATTGCTGGGTCATAGGGAAGCTCTATTTTTAAATTTTTGAGGAACCTCCACATTGTTCTCCAAAGTGGCTGTACCAACTTGCATTCCCACCAACAGTGTAAGAGGGTTCCCCTTTCTCCACAACCTCTCCAACATTTGTTGTTTCTTGCCCTGTCAATTTTTGCCTTCTCTGCTCTTTTAAACAGAAGATGGTGACCATAACTTAACCTTTTCTTGGTGGCTTGGAATGAGGATAAGAGCCTCAGTTATTGTGACAGAATGATGGGAAACTGCTTTGGAAAAATAGGAAGAGAATTGAATTTGGATTCAGAAGCCCTAACTGACTTTTCTGATTATGATACTTTCTAGCTGCATGATTTTGGACTTATGGTCTGTGTTTTAGTTTCTTTCCCTGAAAATTAAGGTCAATGACATCTCCTTGGGCTGCTGTGTGAACAAATGAAATGATCTGTGTAAAGCCACCCACTACTACGCATTTACAATATGTTGTTGTATTTGAATATTTAAATGTGGTTGTCTCCATTCTGAACTTCCCCCTTGGGGTAGGACCCCTGGCTCTCACCTAGAGATGCATTAGACCCGTGCAACTGTGGGACCTCTGTGCAGTGGTGCTCAGCTGGCTCCCCAGCCAGAATGAACCCATGCCATGCTGAAGATTTGGCTATGCTTCTCTCCTATACTTTTTCATCTTCCCCAAACCATTCTCATCACAGCTGTCAACAGCCTTCAACTTGCTCCCATCAGTCAAGATATCATCCATTATTTCTCCATCACCAACCAAGTGACACTTGAGACAACTTTCCCTTACACTGAGTGCTTTTAGGTGTGAAAGATGAGTGATTATCTCTATTTCAAGACTGGAAGAGTGTGTCAAGAACTCACTCCAAATTGTGTCAATCCTTCATTATCCAGAGCAGATGATCTTACAGATACGTGAGCGGTTTTTCTTGAAGCTTCTCTGAAATGCCAACATCAAGTGGAATTCCAGGCATGCTCAATTTAAAAGTCTGCATCTAAGGTAATAATAATAACATTCAAAATTCTGTGAGGTGTCAGTGTGACAGATCTACATGCTCCTGGATTTCCTGTTGTTATGATACTTTGTAGCATGAATAGCACTCTGGTTGGTGGATAGACTCAGGGAAGAGACAGTGGTAGCAGGAAGTGTGTACCTCATCAGTAACTGTCATCTGAGGAGGCCTGGGAAGGGTACAAATCCTGTATTCCCTTTCCAGGAATGCAGAAAGGACATGGATTTCATTTGTAGGGCATCACATCAGGCCTCCTGTGAGGAACTCTAAATGGACAGGTTAGGGTAACCACTTATAGTTTTCACTGAAACCTTGAGCTCTGGAAATTTCTTTCATAGAAAAAAAAAAAAAAGATGAGAGAACCAGCCAGAAAAAAAGTCTTTGGCATCCATATACCTCTATTAGAAACATGGACATTACAACATCTTTGAATATTCTGGGATTAGGACATGTTGAATCAGCAAACCTGCATGAGACCCAAAAATGTTACAACATAGAAGAACATGCAGTCTCTCCTTATTTTTCTTATATCGAGGAGAACTTGATTCACTTGCAGATAGACATTGGCGAAAACCCTACCAAAGTGGGCTAGTTCTATCAGAAGTTAGACTCTGTTAAAAAATAAATTCTCTGGGGCGCCTGGGTGGCTCAGTCTTAAGCATCTGCCTTCGGCTCAGGTCATGATCCCAGGGTCCTGGGATCGAGCCCCATGTGGGGCTCCCTGCTCAGCGGGAAGCCTGCTTCTCCCTTTCCCACTCCCCCTGCTTGTGTTCCTGCTTTAGCTGTCTCTCTCTCTGTGTCAAATAAATAAATAAAATTAAAAATAAATAAATAAATAAATTCTCTGGAAAATTCACAGATTTTTTTTTTTTGTAGCCACAGTCACACTCATTTTCTTCAATGCTCTGTGTAAAACTGAAATGCCCAAACCCTCCTCCTCCAATTTAATATGCCCAAATTCACCATAATAAATCTTTGTCCTTTTAAGAAGAAAATAGGCAGAAATCAGGAACTTTCTTGAGATCCATTCACAGAGAACACATTCTGGGTCAACAGTTCTTAAAGGAGGGTGCTTAAGAATCTCCTAGAGAGTTTGTTGAAATGTCCAGGGGCCCCATTCTCAGAGCTTGTCAAGTGGTGGGTCTGGGGTGACCCCTAGGAATCTGAATTTCTAGAAAGCACCCCCATCATAGTCTGGATTTTACTATTCTATGAGCTCTGATTATGATTCAGTGTTGGGAGCTGCATCAAACTTGAATGACTCAAGATCAGCAAAGCACAAGAACAGACAGCTTTTCCGAAACCTGGCATTATAAAGGTAATATGTGCTAAAAGTTAACCGACTCTGCAACAGTTTCATGCCTTCATCTGTTTCTAGTGAAGATTCACATTTTTCTTAAAGCATCAGCCTTCTGACTTTCAGTATAGCAGCTGGAATCTATACAATTAGATAATTTTAATGAGAGGTCTAATTCTCTCTGCTCCTCCAAGTATCCCCATTATAGAAACCACTGCACTACACAGAGTCCCAACCTTAGCCCAGAAATTCCCAGCCCAAGGCAAGCTGTCTCCACAAGAAGCATCTAGAAATGTGTGTGTGGGTGGGTGGGGGGGTGCATTTCTGATTTTAGCGATTGAGAGAACCACTGTGGTGCTAACCATCCTGCAATGCTTAGGACAGGAGCCAGGCTCTGAGCAGAGGAGTGACTTGAACAATCCCACCAGAGTTGTTCCATCTAAAATGCCAACATGTCTCCCATTAAGAAACTCTGCTTAACATTACCAGGTTGTCCTCTCTCCAAAGAGCCCTGTGACCGTTATGCGTTCACGCTCATTCAGTCTTTCTTTCAACAAACAAGTATTAAGCACTTATAAAGTAGCAGGGCCTCTGCTAAATGCAGAGGACACAGAAGAAAAAAGAATGCAGTCCTCGCCCTCAGGAAGCTCCCATGGTAGAAGAAAACCAATTTATTTCAATACAGTGTGGCGAGGGCTAAGACAGAGAGGAACAGGGGATGATGAGAGCATACAGAAGGACCAGGAACTCGCTGAGGTCTTAGCAGATAAGAGGATGCTGGACCAAGAGAGGCAGAAGAATTGGGGTCTAGGGGCTGGGGGTGGTGTGGTAAAAGGAGGAGGAAGAGTAAAGGCTTTCCAAAGAAAGAAGGCAACACCCAAACAAAACTGAGGCAACTGGAAACATTTCACTCTGATGAGGTGCAGGCAAGGTGTAAGGAGAATGAAGGACAAGAAGCTGGCTTTGGAGAGAAGACAATGAGCTTAGTTGGAGGTGCAGAGGGCAAACTGGAAATGCCCTTTAGATAGTTGGGTAGATGGCTCTGACATTTGGGGAAAGGTGAAAATATAGATTTGAGAGTTAGTTACCATGTAGACTGGAACTGAAGCTGTTGAAACTGAAGAGATCTCTTAAGAAAAAGCAAGCCTGAAAAGAGGGATTTTAGAGTGGAAGAAGAGGTTGACAAAGCAACTGAGAAAGTAGTTGAAGGGATTGTGATGTATCTTAAGCCAAGAGAGAGTTTAGAGAAGGATATAGTGGTCAACAATGTCAAATGAAGCTAAGAGGTCAAGGATAATGCCTAGGAAGAGTCCACTGGATTGAGCCACCAGGAACCTAGTGGGAGGGACATGGCAACTCTCTCAAGGAGTGGCCACCACTGAAAGGTGGACATGACCCAGGAAAGGAAAGACAGGAGGGGAGGAGAAGAAAAGAGGCACAAGGAGGTGTGTTTATCTACTCATTTAAAGGTGAGAAAAACTTGAGATATTTATATACTAATGGGAAGGAGTCATTGGATTTTAAAGGAAGGAGTAAAACTATTAGGTGAACTCCCTGAGAACTTAGAAGCTTGGAATCCTGGGCACAGGACGGAGGAGGGCAGCAGAGTAGTGAAGGCAGTTGCCCTTATGGATTTGCTGTAAGGTAGGTGAGGATCTCCTCCTGCAATGACTGATTTCCTTACCCTTCAGTGAAGTACTTGTAATTCCAGACAATTCACACTAAGAAAAAAAAAAAAAATCAATGGCATGAGTAGTGCAAGTATAGGATGTATATACCTGCAGCATTTATTCATTCAACAAATATTTATTCTGGCCTAGTATGTGCCTGTTTCTATCCTTTGTGCTAAGAGCATTTACAAAATAACTGCTCTTCTGGTGGAGGCAGACAGGCAATTAACAAAAGAGTAAGTGATCTCTCAGAGGGTGAGGAGAGAGGTAGTGCTGAGGGTGGGAGGGTTGCAATTTTATGTAGCGCAGTCATGGAAGGCCTCTTGGAGAAGGTGGCACATGACCCAAACGGAGCGGGAAGGTAAGCCTTGTGAGCATGAGGGAAAAGCTCTCGGGGCAGTGGGACCCGCAAGTGCAAAAGCCCAGAGCCTGTGGAGCTCCAGGAGCAGCAAGGAGGCCCAAGTGGCTACAGTGGAGGGGCAGGAAGCCAGCAGGAGGCGGTGGGGACAGAGTGGGACAGGCCAGACGGCACGGAGTGTGCGCATGCACGTGAGGTCTTTGACCTACCCTCTGGAGTCGGGGGGCGGCGGGAGCGCGGGGGGATGCGGGGGGGTGCGGTGCGAGGCTCTGAGCGGAGCAGTGACTTGAATCTAGGACCCCTGAATCCCTGAAGCTGCCCAGGTGAGAACCGAGAGGACGGAGACCAAGGTGGGAACCCCGAAGACCTGTGGAAGGTATGGCAGTGGCTCCAGCTGGGTCCCGGGTCCCAGGGACAGGTTGGAGGAGCAGTGGAGGCCAGAGACATGGGTCTGATTCCATCTGCAGTAAGATTCTGTTCTAAGTGCTTAACATGAATTAACTGCTTTAATTCTCCCAAAAACTTTGTGAGATAGCTACCACTACTAACTCCACTTTAACAATCGAAAGGATACCCTGGCCAGGTAGCCATATTGACTCGTGTAATGGACTCTCAATTGAACTATTTTTGAGGTGCCAGAGAGGTATGTGGTTAAACACAGAACAAAACCTTTTTTTGGATAAAAAATATTGTGCTTTGACTTTGAAATTTCGTTTATAGGTGTGACCAGTATGAGCTAAAACTGTAGTACATTTTTAAAATTAAATAATATTTATTTGATTTAATGAACATCCATTTGTTACTTTTTGCCAATTAACACAAAACATATAGTGAGAATATTATATTAATAAGAAGAGATAAATAATTTCAAGTGTCTAATTTTGATACCAGAAGGATATTTTGGGGATTCTACAGGAAAGTCCCAAAATAGTAACATCACTTTAGAAGAGGAAGCTCTCTCCACTTGTTAAGCTTGGGTAACAAATGGCCTTAGTATTTTATTTCTTCCAGAAATTCATGGCAGCTGGTATCCAAGGCCACCTTTAGTCATGAGAGAATATTTTAAATGTTCTTTTAATAAGCAATGTAAAGAAGAGTGGTTTTTTTAATAATATGCAGTGAATTCTAATTCTTATTATTTTTTATTTATTGACTGTACTTTTAATTTGGAATTATAATAAAATAATATTACTAATGATATCATAAGATATTATGATACTATTGAATAAGATACTATTGAACAGCAGGTTAATTTACAACTGAGATTAGATTTTTTTATTTCATTACAATACAAACAATATGATGTTTCAACAATATCCATTCATTTGTTACTTGTTTACTTAATCTACATTTATTAGAGTCTAATGGAATTTCCATACAGGAGAGATGACCAAGTAATATATTATGGGACACCCGTCTTATGACAAGTCTCTCCTATTAAATTATTTTAATCAAAACTCTTTCAATCCTTTCCCTTCCCATGTGTTAGCAAATGAGAAGTTGAATGAACATTCCTTTTGTACATTCCTTCCTTTTAATTTACCCATAGAAAGTAAAGGACTTCAAATTCTTTGAATATACGTACATTCACTTATATATATAATATATATTCAAATTCTTTGATTTTGAAAACCAATATATATTGGTTTGTATTTTATGCTTAAAAAGTCAGTAACAGATATACTGGGAATTGACTGGACATTTCCAAAAGTCCTATGACTGCTCAAGTACATTTCAGTTTCCTTCAGGACATAGCAACATATCTTGTTTGTCCAAAACAGCAGGGAGAAAATAAATCCTATTTGATTTATACATTTTTATACTGAAACTAATACTTTTGCAGAAGAAAATGGCCATCAAGTTTGAGTGAAGATCATAGCCCTTTTATCAGGTTGGAATCCTGCACATGGCTGATAACCAAACAACTGGGCATATCAGCAAATTTAAACCACTGAGTGCAGCAAGGCCTTAGGGGAATGGGGTTTCAGAACGGGTATCTAGGTGAACAAATATTCCATGGAATCTGGGTAATTTTCTGGTGATAGCACTGAGACCTTTCAAATTACCAGGAAATAGAGAATTTTATCTTACATTCTAAGATGCTGGGTTTTTTGATGACCTGCCCACATTAATCAACAAATAATTGAGTCATGCAGGGCGTTTGAACAATGGTAAAATTTTTAGTTGGTACTAACTTACCTATGACAATTTACCTAATACACCTATAGTAGAAACTCTTTTAAGTAACGTCCACCTCATCAGGTCACCAGATTAATAGATATTCCCCATTTCCTCTGTGAAAACATATTGATGGATGACCTAATAAATGTTCTCTGGTATGCTTGAGCACTTCTGCTCCCACTGCATTGAACTGCACAACTGCTAAAAGTCAACTGAGTTTATTCCCAAATGGATCCTGGTTGTACTTTTTATCAAAATTGCATAAAGTATCTATAAATTGATAAAAATGTAAGTGTAAAAAGGACTAATTGCTCTTTTAATGAAAACCATGTAAGTGAATGTGGAAAGATAATGTCATGATCATAAAGTTGCCCAAACAATTGCTATGAATAAGGTATGAGTAGGATAACTGTAAGAGACTGGAAGAAAATACGAAAATCTCAGATTCTCTAAACAGACTGATATACAACCACGTTTAAGTTTTCATTCCACTTCAAAGCTATCAAGATTCATAATCATTGGCTATCATTACTGGTGGGTTTAGACAAGAAAGGTGGAGTGGTGTTCTAAACAGTGGACTCTTACTCAAAGAAGAGCCCTGGGTCTGATATTACAATATTGATGAATGCATGCATATTTGATCATTTTGGGTTAAAATAGAATGTGTACAGTTATATGTAATTTGTTGTATGATTTCTCATATTTAACTGACTTTTCAAATTAATCAGCCAACTATTGACCAAGTACCCATTCACTTGGAGAATTCCCTCTGTACCTTATTCAGGCAGGTTCACTGAATTTCTTCTGTCGTTTTATTGGAGGATTACCTTCAAGTTCCTGTGCACAAATAGTGAGCCAATTTCAGATGGTCACGGAAGGGAGAAAATGTATTTAACTTATTATTTGCCTCCATTGTAATGAAATGATAGAGGCACTCCTCAGGACAACTGGGGTTTATTGCTACAAAGTAGCTCCAAATGAGTCACTCCTCCTTGATTTCATACCCTTGGATACGACCCTCCAATATTATCAATTTCTTGGACTGAAAAAATATGGCAGAAGCAATGCTGGGTAAGAAGTAGGTCGTGGCCTTAAGAAGCCTCAAACTTTTTGTTTTTGTTCTCTTGCTACCACAAGATACCAAGCAAGGAAGCCCAAGCCAGCTTCCTCGTGGACTGCAGGCCATGTAAAGAGGGAGACTCTGGAAGACAAAAGACCGCTTTGAAGAAGGAGAGGCCAAATCAGCACCCATTTGTTCCAGCCATCATAGATGATGGTACCAAACATGTAAGTCCATGTTGGATGCT
This sequence comes from Neomonachus schauinslandi, assembly GCF_002201575.2. NCBI lineage: Eukaryota > Metazoa > Chordata > Mammalia > Carnivora > Phocidae > Neomonachus > Neomonachus schauinslandi. The sequence goes on along the minus strand of NC_058407.1, from coordinate 76,506,183 downwards.
CCAGACCCAGTCGTAATACGAGCTGCCTGCACACACATGAGTCTGACCAGCTGATACCATGCAGAGCAGAGACCAGCTGCCCAGCTGAGCCCGGCCTGTTTGCAGAACTTTGGACAAATAAATGATTGTTATTTTAGGCCACTAAATTTGGGAGGCACTTTGTTACACAGTAATAGGTAACTGTCACAAAACTGAATGGTCACAAAACTTTGGAAGCTTCTGGCAGATGTCACAGTGGTTCTCTGGTGTCTGGAAATAAATACTCAACAAGCTTTAAGGCACCAGCAATAGTAAAAATAAGAAAGCTGCCTCATACTGAAAAAGAAAAGGAAAAAGAAAAAAAGAAAAAAGAAAAGCTAGCACTCATGTTTGCTGAAGGTTTAAGAAAAGGGTTCTGACATTTTTCTTTGATTCAGGGTTTAAATTAAATCCATAATCTTAGAAGCAGAATTTTCCAGGGGTGATTTTGCTCATAGTGCAGAAATAAAATATGCTATGCTAAAAAGAGAAAGGGCAATAGGAATTCTACGGTGTTTTAAAAATAAAATAAAAACTTGAAGAACAGTCTAGTAGTCTATGAATACCAATTTAATACTGTGCTGATTTGAAAAATATAAGCCAGACAAAACAGACTGATTATTATAGATGAATATAGCCCTTATGACTAATGTAACTATGGTCTTTGGAATCAGTGTGTACACTGCAGCAGTAACAGACCGTTGTTAGAATGATTTCCAATTCTATCCCCTTATCCCTGCATTTCCCAATTATTCTCCTCCCTGCTGTGTGCAAAGGTGGAGAACATTAGGAACACGGCACTTAGAGCTGGAACGGGACAAATGGGAGAGGAGGAATTTCTCCCTCAGGAACTGCTGCAATATCAAAGTAAAAACAATCTTCCAATCACTTGTGTAAATAATCATTAAAATGATGAATCGTCCTTGCATTTTCTCCTTTCTCTCCAATGCATATTAAAAAATGACAATTTGTTTTGAAAATGACCAACATCATTTGAATATTTGCAACAGGGGCTACATACACATGATAATATTTTTAAAGCAGAAAGTGTTTTCAGCCTGGTACAAGAAGATGAAAAATTACTACACGGTATATTTGTAGCTTTATTTTTTTTCATTTCTCAAGAGACAGGTTCCTTCCAGAAGCACAGTTGATAAAACATGATTTATCATTATAATTTCACCAGAGAAAAGCTGGAAGTACCTAACCAGCTTCAATAACCCTGTAAAATTAACTGCTAGTGATTTTTGTTCATTTTATACCTTATTCTGAGCTTTGCTTTAATGACTGCCTTATTTTTGTGTTTGAACCAGATAGAAAAATAAACTCTCAGAAGGCAAAGAAATTACTAAAGCATTTTTTTCATACCGTAGTTTTCCTATAAACTTAGTGCCCTTTATTTTCCACCTAGAATACCACTAAGTTAATTAATTAATTGTTAAAGTCAGCATCACCTAATCTGTGTCCTTTCAGCTTAAAATGTCATCTTCTAATAGCTAAAGTCATAAGACATTCATCATAGAATATTTGGCAAATAAGAAAATCTTTAAAAAAAATAAAAATTGAGAATAATCACATGACCCAGAGATAATCACTGTAAATTTTGGTAAATTGTTTCCCAGTGAAGGAATATGAATGTTTAATAAATCGCAAACATATCTGCTACTCCTCAATAAAACATGAAACTTTGGTCTGATTTTCCCTTTGAAATTTACAATTCTTGTGATCTTTGATAAAGTTGTTGATGGACACTGTTTTAAATCTTTGCCAGGCTGAATATTAAGCAAGTGATGAACAAAACTGTGGTGCAGAATAAGGTGGAAAAGGAAATTCTTTATATACTCATGTAACCATGACACAATCAAGCCATAGAACACTTACATCACTCCTATAAATTCCTTGGTGCCCTTTTGTAGCCAATCACCCACGGCATCAGACAACAATTGATCTGCTTTCTGAGACAATAGTTTTGCCTTTTCTAGAGTTTCATACAAAGGGAATCCCTACAGCATAAGATCTTTTGTGTCTGGCTTCTTTCACTTAACATAATGGTTTTGAGATTCATTTATATTGTTGCATGTAACAATACAATGTTATTTGATATTACTAAGTAGTAGTCCATTATATGGTTATACAATAATTTGTTTATTCACTAGTTGATGGACATTTAGGTTATTTCCAGTTTGGGGCCATTATGTTTTAAAGCCACTATGATATCATTCTCTTGAGTAAATAAATACTTTATTGTGGGATTTCCCAGTCTGAAGATTGGTTATATACATGTTTGATTTGATAAAAAACTGCCAAAATACTTTCCAAACTGGAGCATATCATTTACATTCTCATCAGAAATGTATTTGTTAGGATTATTTCTTCAAGTTTTAGGTGTATAGTGCTAAATTGTTTCCCAGTGAAGGAATTCTGGTAGGTGTATAGTGCTATATCATTAGGGATTTAATTTGCATTTCCCTAATGACTAATAATGTTGAGAATCATTTGTGCACTTATTGGCCATTGATATAGTTTCTTTGGTTAATTTTTAACCAAAGAAAATTAGTTAGGATGCATTGTTTTCATATGGATATCCAACTGTACCAGTACCACCAGTCAAAAAGATTAAATTTTCCCCTATGCAATTACTTTAGAACTTCATCAAAAATCAATTGGTCCTATACATTTGGATCGATTTCTATACTCTACGTTCTGTGTCACTAATCGGTATGCCCATGATTAAATCAATACCACACTATCTTGATTAATGTGCATTCATAAGAATTCTTTAAATTAGGTAGTGTAATTCTTGTTTTTCCAAGTGGTTTGTCAATTTGGGGTTTTTCGCATTTCTGTATAGATTTTACACTCACCTTATAAATTTCTTCAGAAAACCTGCTGAGATTTTGACTGCAACAGCATTAAATTTATACATTAATTTGGGAGTTTTTGACATCTAAATAAATTGAGTCTTCTAATCAATGAACATGGTATATTGTTCCATTTCTTTAGGTTTAATTTAATTTTTCTCTGCAATGTTTTCTAGTTTTCAGTGTTCAAGTTTTGCATATAATTTATTAAAGTTGCCCTAATTTTTTTGGTAATTGTATTGTAATGGTTATTCTTTAATTGTAATTTCCAATTTATTGGTTGCAAATGTAGAAATATTGATTTTTGTATATTGATCTTGTGTTCCATTGCCTTGCTAGACTCACTTATTGGTTCTAGTAGCTTTGTTCATAGATTTCTTTAGATTTTATAAATACACAATCATCTTTTCTGCCTTTCTAAGCATATGCATGTCATTTTTTTTCTTGCCTAAGTGCACTGGCTAGGAACTCCAGTAGAACGTCTGTAATGTTGAGACTTGTAATCCAAGAACTATATCTCCTCCAAGGGCATGTTCATTGTCAAGAGAAAATAAACAAACAAACAAAAACCCCTCCATATACTGGAGGAGACAAGTGAAATAAACAGTGTTCTGAAAAGCATAAACGTGTATCATGTACTTAGTTGAGGACAGCAAAGACTGTTTCACTATTCCAAACTTAAGCTTTCAGGAAATTACCACAGAAGTCGTGTACCTAGGCACTGTGGTATACAGTTCACTTCTGAGCTAAAAACAATAAAAACAAAGAGTGATAATTAGGAATTTGCCATTTTACCTCATGTTTTCACTCATGGATTTATGAACTTACATTTGAAATCATACATTATCTCTATCTAAGCCAAAGCTTCCAAAGTAAGTGAACTATTTAAATTATTAAACATGACTATATACAAAACTATGGAGAAGACAAGAGGACACATCTGAACATTGTACTTGCATATGAACAAAATGCCATTAGCATGTAAATATAGGGTTTGTATGTACCAGAGACACACACAGAGTGTGGGTAGGGTTCTGTCATCTTATGTAAGGCATGTCTGGGAGCACAGCAGGGCCCAGTTGTAGACCCAAGGGCACATCAAACAACTAGGAGAACACAGAACTTGAAATAACCAGGCCAGCCTGGCTTTCCTAACTTCGGGTGCCGTGAGCAGAAGATGTGAGGACATTGGGGCTACACTATAGCAAGGCGAGGTCCCACAGAGAGTAATTAATAACTTCTCTTGTTGGGAGGAGCCTGGCATTAGGCAAACCCCCTTTTCATGTTTATCCATCTCAAAAGGGCAGTCTTTTTAATCATGGAGATTTGAGGAAATAGCCTCAGTTGAGCCATGTGAGCACAACAGAACAAAGGATTAAATGGTTTTTATAACAAGAAAAAGGCTAAAATTACATCCTCCCTCTGCAAACTAAAATATTAGCTATAACATGCAGTATATCTTGGTTCTTTGCTTTTCTTTATCATTTCCTGCATTCTAGTTGCTTTTTTTAAATTTTATTTATGTTAATCACCATACATTACATAATTAGTTTTTGATGTAGTGTTCCATGATTCATTGTTTGCGTATAACCCTCAGTTTGTTTCTCAGAGTCCACGGTCTCTCATGGTTCGTCTCCCCCTCCAATTTCCCCCCCCTTCATTTTTACCTACCTACTATCTTCTTTTATTTTTTAACATATAATGTATTATTTGTTTCAGAGGTACAGGTCTGTGATTCAATAGTCTTACACAATTCACAGCACACACCATAGCACATACTCTCCCCGATGTCTATCACCCAGCCACCCCATCCCTCCCACCCTCTACCACTCCAGCAACCCTCAGTTTGTTTCCTGAGATTAAGAATTTGTCATACCAGAGAGGTCATATGACACATGTCTTTCTCTGATTGACTTATTTCGCATAGCATAATACCTTCCAGTTCCACCCACGTCGTTGTAAATGGCAAGATTTCATTCCTTTTGATGGCTGCATAGATTCCATTGTATATATATACCACATCTTCTTTATCCATTCATCTGTTGATGGACATCTTGGCTCTTTCCATAGTTTGGCTATTGTGGACATTGCTTCTATAAACATCGGGGTGCACGTGCCCCTTCGGATCACTACATTTGTATCTTTGGGGTAAATACCCAGTAGTGCAATTGCTGGATCATAGGGTAGCTCTATTTTCAACTTTTTGAGGAATCTCCATACTGTTTTCCAGAGTGGCTGCACCAGCTTGCATTCCCACCAACAGTGTTGGGAGGGTTCCTCTTTCTCTCCATCCCCGCCAACATCTGCCGTTTCCTGACTTGTTAATTTTAGCCATTCTGACTGGTGTGAGGTGGTATCTCATTGAGGTTTTGATTTGGATTTCCCTGATGCCGAACGATGTGGAGCACTTTTTCATGTGTCCGTTGGCCATTTGGATGTCTTCTTTGGAAAAATGTCTGTTCATGTCTTCTGCCCATTTCTTGATTCGATCATTTATTCTTTGGGTGTTGAGTTTAAGAAGTTCTTTATAGATTTTGGATAGTAGCCCTTTATCTGAGATGTCATTTGCAAATATCTTCTCCCATTCTGTCGGTTGTCTTTTGGTTTTGTTGACTGTTTCCTTTGCTGTGCAAAAGCTTTTTATCTTGATGAAGTCCCAATAGTTCATTTTTGCCCTTGCTTCCCTTGCCTTTGGCGATGTTTCTAGGAAGAAGTTGCTGCGGCTGAGGTGGAAGGGGTTGCTGCCTGTGTTCTCCTTTAGGATTTTGATGGACTCCTGTCTCACATTTAGGTCTTTCAACCATTTGGAGTCTATTTTTGTGTGTGGTGTAAGGAAATGGTCCAGTTTCATTCTTCTGCATGTGGTTGTCCATTTTCCCAACACCATTTCTTGAAGAGACTGTCTTTTTTCCATTGGACATTCTTTCCTGCTTTGTTGAAGATTAGTTGACCATAGAGTTGAGGGTCCATTTCTGGGCTCTCTATTCTGTTCCATTGATCTATGTGTCTGTTTTTGTGCCAGTACCATACTGTCTTGATGATGACAGCTTTGTAATAGAGCTTGAAGTCCGGAATTGTGATGCCACCAGGTTTCCCTTTCTTTTTCAACATTCCTCTGGCTATTCGGGGTCTTTTCTGGTTCCATACAAATTTTAGGATTATTTGTTCCATTTCTTTGAAAAAAGTGGATGGTATTTTGATAGGGATTGCATTGAATGTGTAGATTGCTCTAGGTAGCATTGACATCTTCACAATATTTGTTCTTCCAATCCATGAGCATGAACGTTTTTCCATTTCTTTGTGTTTTCCTCAATTTCTTTCATGAGTGTTTTATAGTTTTCTGAGTACAAATTCTTTGCCTCTTTGGTTAGATTTATTCCTAGATATCTCTAGTTGCTTTTAATATTAGAATCAATTCAGTTGGTAACTATGAAGGTTTGAGGACTCTCTTCCATCTCCATGTTTTTACTTTTGTTTACACAAATCTTAGGGGTGCCATGTTTGGAAAGAAAACACATTCCAGACCTAAAGGCTATGCAGGGGGATTTGTATAGCTTCTCAAGCACATCATCATGCTGGGTAGTAAAGCTGGGCTTGGCTGAGGTAATTATCACATGCCTGGCCTGGAAACACAGGAAGAGTACAGTTCTAAATAATAAGGGAAGGACAGGAAAAAGTAAAAGTATATGTGAGCCCTCGTCGAACCATTAAAAGGGGGGAAATTCCTGAACTGAAATGGTTTGACCCAATTAACTTCAAGCATTCCTGTCACCTGAGTAAGGGGTACAGACATTACATATAAAGTGGGGCCTGCTAGATACCAAGCACTGTGCTAGCTGCTGGGACAGTTAGCATGCCTGCCCCCAGTAAGTTTACAGGAGGGCAGGAAATATGGGCAATTACAAAATGACTTGTAAGAATGGTGACCAGGGTCTCACGGGAGCAGGGGCGAGGGCATCGAACCTAGATGGGGAGTCCAGGAAAGTCTTTCAGGAGGCAGCAACAGCTAAGGGGCAACTCTATGGAAATGAGTGTCTAGAGCACCTGGGGAGGGAGGAGAATCCTCTGAGCAGAGAATCCAGAGAGAAGAGAGTGGGAGGCTTTTGGTGAGCTGAAAGAAATCCAGGCTGGCTGGATGGTAGAGGGGAGTCTACATTGGGAGCAATCCTGAAGGGGGCTTGGGGGTCACATTAGAGACTTTGCACCTTAAGAGCAGAAGAGTGTCATGAAGGTGACTGAGCTAGGTGAGTGAGACCAATTACACAGCATTTTAGAAAGACAGCTCTAACGGCGGAGTGGTAAGACAGTGGCAGGGGGCAAGACTGGAAGTCATACCAAGGTTTGTTTCAGTGACCTAGAGACTAGGATGTGCAGAACCACAACGGTGCTGCTATAAAGAATTACCATGACCGGGGCGCCTGGGTGGCTCAGTTGGTTAAGCGACTGCCTTCGGCTCAGGTCATGATCCTGGAGTCCCGGGATCGAGTCCCGCATCGGGCTCCCTGCGCGGCACGGAGCCTGCTTCTCCCTCTGACCCTCCTCCCTCTCATGCTCTCTGTCTCTCATTCTCTCTCTCTCAAATAAATAAATAAAATCTTTAAAAAAAAAAAAAAAGAATTACCATGACCTTAGTTTAAAACAACGCATTTATTATCTTACAGCTCTAGAGGTCTGAAGTTCGAAATGGGTCTCACTGGGCTACCATCAAAGAATCAGCAGGGCTGTGTGCCTTGCTGCAGGCTCAAGGGAAGAATCTGTTTCCTCACTTTTTCCAGCTTCTAGCAGCTGACATGTTCCTTATCTCACGGCCCCCTTTCTCCATCTTCAAACCTAGCAATGGCCAGTCAGTTCTCCCTCGTAATGTCAACTCTATGGTTCTGAATCTTCTGTCTCCCTCTTTCCCCTTTAAGGGCGCTGCCATGACATTAGTAATTACAGTGAACCTGGAAAATCTAGGCCAATCTCTTGAAGATCAGCCAATCAGCATTCTTAATTCCATCTTTTAGTCTTAATTGCCCTCTGCCTTGGAACATAAGGCATTCAGACTGGGGATGAGGGAGCTGGCATCTTTGAAAGTCATTCTCCTCCTCCCACAGTGGCTACTGCAAGAAGTGAAGGGACTCAGGAGAAACTCGGGAAGCATAAGTAAAAACACTTGGTGATTCGTGATTCCCTGGAATCAGTTCAGTTTGTGCTTCTCTCCGTTATCCATTTATAGCCTTGCATTATTTGGGGGGAAAACATCTAGATGGCTGACAAACCAAATCATTACAAAATGGAAAATATAGAAAAAGAGATGAGAGCAGAAGTGGCTCAAGGAAAAATCTGAGTAAATGGCCAAGATTTACCTCTAGATATAGTTCTGAGATCTCCAACACACCAACAAAGGAGGGATTCCTATGCTCTACTCATAGCCATGATGATTTCATTCTGGAAAATTTTCAGGGAAGTGTTATCACTCACCTTTGATAGCTCTTTAGAAAAATCTCAGTAATTACCCATAAAACATTTAGTTTTAAACAATGTAACTTCCTGGTGATATTTCCAAGATAAATTACCACATTTCCTCAATTCTAAAATGCACATTTCCCAACATTATGTTTCTGAAGTCAGGACGGATGTGGACACTTTATGTAGTATTGCTCCTTCTTTTTCCCCCTCTCAAAAGCTGTTCTCAACAGATGAAGTCTTTACGATTAAGGGTATATGGTAATTGCGTAATGTCCTTCTAAATAATGAGTTGTTCTTCTATACTGGGTGACTGGTTATATGAGACTTTCTGCCAACACTAAATGTAATTATTTTAGAGTAATTGGTCTAAAGATATCAAGTTCCATCCCTAGAAACTATGAATATTACCTGATGTGGCAAAATCTTTGCAGATGTCATTAAGTTAAAGTTCTTGAGACAGGGAGATCATCCTGGATTATCAGGGTGGGCCCTAAATGCAATCCCATGTACAGGCTTCCCCTACCATCTAAAAGTAGAGTGCTCCTATTAAACCTTTTGTAAACCAAAATGACACAATTGCCATTGATTTATATGGAAATATTTTTTAGTGTTCCCAGACCCCAAAAATAACCTCTCTTAGGCTTTTCTGATGTCATAGGATACATCTTGCTAACAAAGGCACAAAATGAGTCAAGATAAAGCACAGAGGCTCACAGACACAGTTTAAAGCTACAGCAGCTTGATGGGGAGATGCTCCAGGGGAAGGAGCTGGGCAGGGCCACTCTTGGGGCTCAGGGCCCACACTGCCTCTATAAAGGCCCCGCAGCAAAACAAACACCGAACGCTATTTCCTCTTCTCGCCTTTTTTTCGTAAAAGCAAAAATCCTCTTCAGATTTCTTTCCCTTAATGAAAACAGGTGCTAATGTAGGTCTTTCATAAAAGCAAAGTGGTGTAACGTGAACGTTTGAAAACCGGGGACACCTGTCTCTTGGAAGAGGGAGAGTCCACATACACAGAGGGGAAGGTCATGTGACAATGGAGCAGAGATTTGAGGATGCTGACCTTGAAGATGGCAGTGAGGCAGCCACAAGCCAAGGAATGCCGGCAGTCACCAGGCTGACGAGGCCACTCACAGACTCTCCTCCTGAGCCTCCAGAGAGGGTACGGCCCTGCTGACACCTTGATTCAGTGATGATTCTGAACTTCTGGCCTACAGAACTATGAGGGAATAAATTTCTGTTGTTCTCAGTCACCATGTTTCAAGTAACTTGTTACAGCAGCCACGGGAAACTAATACAATGGTTTTTCTGACAGGAATTATTCAGCAACACCAGCTCCTTCAGGAGAATCCTAACTCTATTTCATGCCAATAAAACAATTCGATGGGGGCCCAGGAGAATATTTTTCTGTCAGTCTTCATGAAGCAAAGTGTACTTTTTTTCTTGACAGCTTCAGTAATTACAGTGAACTTCTTGGTTGTCTCTCTAGCAAATCCCATGCTGCTACCCATGATGTAATGTAATGGACAGGAATATAGACCACCCTCAACTCTAGGGTGGGCTCTGCTTTATAAAACCAGGTTAAAAACCCATTTCTCCAACCACAGTGATTGTCCTACTAAGACAGACTGTTAGTAAGCAAATGGCAATACCTTTGCCACAGACATTGTTAGAGACCCCGATCAGACCAATGAGCGGTGAGATGTTTGAGAAAGATATCTCTTCACCCTTCCGGGAAAGAAGTTAGAAGACAGGTCTTTTCTCACTGGATATGAACAAGGAAGAAGCTAACAAACACAGTAGGCAGAATAGATATAAAGATATGATGGATTCTGGATGATGATGTTGATATACCAAATTCTTTATTGAGCATTTATTTTGAACTAAAAGCTGTTTTATGCACTTTATACAATTAATTTATTTAATCCTGTGAGACATAACATATCCATAACAATCCTGTGAGACAAGTTACCAATCTTGAATCCTGTTTCATAAACCAACAAATTCCTTCTATTATTTGAGCCAGTTTGAGTTTATCACTTATAATAACATGCATTCACACAGATACAGCTAGAGAGCTATGGGGGGTACATACCACCACCTAAAACCACCAAACACTAAAAATCACACATTAGCATGAGCAGAAACCTCCCTGATTTTCCAACCAGTCTCCAACTCAGAACCAGCCCAACTTTCTGCTTCCTCCTAGTTTGTCAAATCTTGTTGGTAACAGCTACATAACTGAACAGCATCACAACACTCCATAACCCCATGATTTCCCACTGCATTTTAAATACCAGTGTTGCTTAGATATTCCTTTGCTTGTGACTTATCACCTATCTTTTGAACTCTCCAATGCAATAATTCCAAATGTGTATTGCTTTCCTCTTGGGCCCTAATCCACTTCATCTTCCTGCTCTCACAGAAGATCTTACTCATCCTGTCATTGAGATGTGAACGTCTTCAACTTCACCACCCATCCTCCTTTCTCACTCTGCCACGGGTTACACCTGGATTTAGTTGCACCAAGCTCTCCAGGTCAAGCTTAGTTCCCATGGTTGTCTATTAGCCCAATCTCCAGATATCTTGCTGGGACTCTGCACTTAACAAGGGAACACTAAACTCATTCATGCCCTCTTCCCCTCATCAAAATCTTGCTTTTCTCCCTGTACTCCATATTATTATGCTAATTAGAACATGAAGAAAAATGGAAATGGGAGTAAGTGGGAATAGGAGGCAGCTAAATCAGAATTTTCTGACTTGCATTCCTCAGAAAGATGTGGGTATTGTACTGATTTCTCCAACTATATTGGGAAGGGCTTTGTGTGGACAAGGATGCTGACAGAGCCAAGTCAGCTCTCTCATTGACATCTCATAATAATGGGAAACTAAGCCCTACAGTTGGCTATCTTCCCTGGAATCATCACCCAAACACTCTTCTCCTCTGTATCCTCCTGGACAGGGTAGTCTCAACAGCCTTGTACTAGATGGTAGTACCTTCCCCCATCTCCATCTGATGAAATCCTGCTCATCTTTCAAAGCCTAATACAAGCATTCTTTCCTTGGTGAATACTACAATGACCTCTCTTTTCTACTTGTCCTCTCAGAGATAATTGCTCATCCTGGCTCAGACCCAGTGTTCATACTCCCAATATATCTTTGCACGAATAGTCATGTATTGGCAGATGACCCTTATTTAACTCTGTGCTTTCTAGTGGGTCAGGCAGAGGGTGGGGGAAATGAGGGGGAGAACAGAGACATGATATCTTCTTCATCCTTATGCTTTCTGCTCCCCAAACTGCTGTTGACCTATCTGGTTGAACCAAATTTCCTGAATACACAAATACATGCAGAGGCATATTGCTGTAAAGGTGTGATTCTCAGGAAACACAGCAAGTATAGACTTTGGGATTGTTGTATTGCATAATTCCAAAATGCAATGCATTCTGGCACAGTGGGGGAGTTGTGAATGGAGAAAGGCAGAGGCGTCACACACTCCTGCTCAAAGAAATTACACAAGTCCTGCAACAGCCCTACTGCAATCCCTTCCAGTCAGTCCTGAAATGGCCTAGGGGGAAAAGCACCAGAGTTGTAAACTGGCTCCTCTCTGCTGTAGACCAGGAGTGCACTGGGCTGAGACACACACATGGAAAGGACACAGAGAAGATTACTTTTCTAAGAGATATAAAATACCCAAATGGTGTAATACAGGAATATTTCAGTATCAACAAACTCCACACTGCATTAGAATCTGTCACCCATATAGAAGTAGATGGTTCTGAACTTATCACCCTCATATTTCCAAACTAGCAAATGTAAAAATGGTTCTGCATGCTTGTTTGGACAAAATTTTGCAAGCAACAGCAGATTGTATTTTTTATCAACTGTTGATAAATTTTGCTTGGAAGGTTGAATTTTGCCTCCTTTTATTATTACTTCCCATGTGCCAGGCACTGTGCCAAGCACTTGTATAAAGGCAGGTGAAGAAAGGGAGGTTTCTCTCAGAGTGGTTTAATATCTTATTCAAGGTCACCATCCAGCAAATGAGAGACCAGAACTTGAACTTCTATATGATGCACCTCAAAGGCCACCCACTTAACTAGTAGGAGGAACATAATGGTCTCTCATCAGGTACGGGAGGTACAGCCATCCAAATGCCACCAAAGGTTATTACTAGCGGAGGGAGGATATGAAGCTCTCCCCAAGTGAAGGAACCCCTCTTCTCCAGGCCTTTCTCAAGTCACACAGAACCAGGTGTTCCATTTTTGTCTTGTTTCCTGTGGAATTTTTCATCACAAAGGACACCAAGAGGGGGAACAAAAATAGGAGGCAAAAGGTTTTTTCTCTACTCCTTCATGCTGAGGATATCTGCCTAGGGACCTTAATCTTTTGAAGGCAATATGAGGGAGTTCTGTTGGCCATTTAGAGCTACTTTAACTTGAAGGATCCTGTTGGCCTTTTCCTGGGGATCAAAGCCGTAGAATTCATACTTCCCAGGATGCCCTCCTCACATCCTTCTCCTTGTCTTCACGTCTTCAATGTCACTTCCCTTCACTCCCATAGCTTCCTGTCCTTACGTCAGTCATAGTCCCTACACCCTGTATCCAACTGTCTGGATTGTCTGTCTCCCTCAACAGACTTGAAAGCTCCTTGGAGACATGAACTGTCTTGTCTTCACTCTTCTATTTCGAGGCACCTAGCAGAATGCTTGGGACTTAGTAGGAGCTCAACAAATAATCTTTGCTCAATGAATGAATGATTCTTTCATATTACCTGTTATCAGCTATTAATGATCTGAGGAACTGAGGCTCAGAACCAATAAGCCTTATCTTATGGGATAGGTTGAGGAAGGTGATGAGGGAAGATTCAGGACACAAACTGCTTTTGAGGTGAGGATCAAGGATGGGCATTGGGTGAAGCTGGGATAGATGTGAGGCTGGTCAGTGTAGGGGATGGGGTGTCTCCACCACCATGGGATACCGGCACCTGCTGTGATAGTGAGGAGGAGTATGGGAAAAGGTAGAAAACAGAAACGGAGAAGAAAATACTGGCAACAAGTTTATTAGTTCTCAGTGTTGCATTAGGCTAATCTTGGTGCCCTTCCTTGGGTTTTTAAAAATGATGAGAGAAGGATCGTTTCTAAATTTTTAATCAAGGACTCTATTTTGGCTTAGTTATATTGTTTGGGAGCTTTACATATATCAAAGTTTTTATTTAACTCAATAATTAAGGAAAGTACCAGTAAGATGTTAAAATTATTTCAAAGTAGAATTCAATGAACACACACACACAAACATATACAATCAGGAATTATGAAATCTATTTGCTTACAGATGCCAAAGTGGTTGATATCATATAGGGCAGAAAAACATCATTTTTGAGGTTCTTTCCACACTGTGGAAGTCAACTGTATATCTATAAGACAAAATTTCTTTCCTTTTTTTATGACAAAGATCACTTGCTTTGATTTTTCTATAACTTCTATGCATGCACTATTGTAAAATAATCTAATCAAAGCAAAGACTATCAAAGATGTCCACAGCTATGGAGTCAGATCATCCCTGGAGGTTCCACTGGACAAGATACCAAAGCTCCACTGAAAGGGTAGCCAGCAAACTATTTTTTGGCCATTTGTAAATCTTGGATAATTTTCCTGGCAAAATAAGTTGAAAGCGAAAATGACTATGAGTATGTTGTTAATTTAACAGAACTGTAGTTCTTAGATCTTTTATAACAGTCTAAGGACAATAGCACCTTATACCATTATTCTAAGTACTTTTTGTGTATTATGTATATTCTTTAATCTTTATAACCCTATGAACTATGTACTATCATCCCCAAATTACAGATTGAAAACTGAACACAGAGAGGTTGAGTTATGGGACTGAGGTCACACAGTTGGTAAACAGCAGAGCTGGAATTCCAACCCAAAGAGTTTGGTTTTACAATCTGTTCCCTGGCCTGGACTGAGGTAGTGATAGTGGGAAAACAGAAAAGTAGATCATTTGGGGGCATCTGGGTGGCTCAATCAGTTAAATGTCCAACTTTTGATTTCGGCTCGGGTCATGATCTCAGGGTCCTGGAGTTGAGGCCTGCTATGGGACCCTGCAATCAGCGAGGAGTCTGCTTGAGGATTGTCTCCCTTTCCTCCTCTCTCTGCCTCTCCCCCTACTCAAGCACACACTCTCTCTCTCTAAAATAAATAAATAAATACATAAATAAATAATTTTTTTTAAGTCGATAATTTTGAGAGCTGCTTGGAAGGACACAGCTTGGAACTGCTCTTGATTAGACGAGAGAGGGAGAGGTATATGGTGAAAAGGGCAGCCAGGACGGAAGAATAGCTGATAAAATAGAGGAAAGAACTGAGAATGTTTTATATCATGTTTATCTGGTATTGTGAAGATTTGAGAAAAGTTTATCAAACTGTATCGTTACGGTGTTATTTTACCGCCAACAAATATAAGGTAGTATAAAGTATGATCGTCCCTGGCTGGGGATGGCAGTCATCACTGTTTCCAGGAGATAATACTGCCCTTTTTTAAAATTGCAGAACAGTTGACACACAGTGTTACATTAGTTTCAGGTGCACAATATAGTGATTCCACAAGTCTATACATTATGCTATATTCACCACAGTGTAGCAACAATTTGTCACCAAACACCACTATTACAATACTGTTGACTATATTCTCCATGCTGTACCTTTCATCTCCATGACTTATTCATTCCACAAATGGAAGCCTTTATCTCCCATTTCCCTTCATCCATTGTGACCATCCCCCAAGATCACACTGTTCTTGCTAATCAAATTTAAAGTTCCTTGAAACTATAATTATAAGCACCTCTTCTTATTTACATTGGGCATAGATTAGGTTGGAAAATGCCCTCCTTCCCAAACAAAAAAGTGGTGAAATTTAATATCTCTTAGCTTTTTTAAAAAAGTAACTGTGGGTTCAAATCTTGGCTTCTTGTTTTGTTAGTTCTGTTAATTTGGACATATTAATTTCTCATTGATTAAACAATATGTACAAACCATTGAATACAATGCAGGCATACAATAAGTAGCCCTGTAAATGATCTCTGTCATTAACACCACTCAACTTGATGAAACCCAAGTACTGTGTTCTTGTGGTCCTTGTGGTTCTTGCCAATGGAGGTGCATCACTCACAAAGCTAAGAGGACTCTGTTTCTCCTGAAAAATGCACCAGATGGTGGGATCTCTTTTGTGCAAAGAGGCTTATTTGAAAAGACTGGAACTTGACCAAAATTTGTATTTTTTCTAACTCAAAGGTCTGTGCTAAGGTACTCTTTCTGTAAGATTGCTTCTACTACAGAACCATCCTAGATGCAAAATCAGCAAGATACTTTTGGGCCACTGGCATCATCTGAGGAGGGTTTGAGCACCAACCCTTAATCCTTGATATAAACTACTGTCTGCCAAAGATAGTGTCCCCAAGGCAAGAGCCTACCACAGGACAGAACCATTCTAAAGTTTCTTATAAAAGCACCAACATTTAAAAGAATGAAGAAAAAATTAAGCAGAGGCTAAAAGGAAGCTGAAGTACCAAATGTCAGCACACCTGTGTTTATCAAATGACTTCGGTACCAGATAGCTTGAGGGAATGAGGCCATCAGAGTCTGAGAACAGTGCTGAATGGGATCCTGCAGAATGACAGATCCTGGACAGAACCCACAGCAAAGGGCTGGGGTAATCACCTCGGATGGTCCATCCATTCCAGCCCATATCACACTGCTTCCCCCACAGCCTTCCCAAAGACCATCCATGACATTGTTATAATCATTTACTGCCTGTTGTAAGAACTAGAGCTGGGATCTGACTGTGCAGGGGTGAGAGGAAGAGCTGGTTTCCCACCCATTTCAGGGAAATGGCCACATGCCACAAGTGGTAGAAGATAATGATGACAACAATAATGTCAATGATGGTGACTAGTGTTTGTTGAGTTCTTACTATATGCCAGTCAGTGCCTAAACACACTTTCACTCCCAACGTTGGTGGAGTCTGGGGCAAGAGTACAAATAGAGATAAACAAATAAAATGCATCTGGTCTCCTATTTGACAAATACTGCTTCCTAACAACCTGGGAGGCCATGAGATTGAGAATTTAGCATGCTCAGACTCCTCGACATTCTGTGTACCATGATGGAAGCCCAGGAAAAGGCAGCCCCAGCTCACCCCCTTTTCTTTTTACTCAATCTGGGTGACTCTGCAAGGGGCCACAGGTGTGCACGTGTGGACAGCAAGACTGCAAAGCAAAGCTCTTCCCACAGCCCTACTAACTGCCACTCCCTGGCCATCCCTCAGGAGGAAATGCTCATACCAGCTGAGCAAGGCGGCAGGGGCGGGGGGAGGGGTGTTAGCCTTCAGGAGGACAGAAGCAGAAAAGAAGCCTGTAAAGGCCCTGCAAGTGTACTTGGGGACAACTGGGCAGGGATCTGGAGCTTCTAGTGCCCAGAACTTGTTCTAGAAGGGGTAGCATTCCCTGAGAGACTGGGAGATGGGAGAGCACTTTCTTGCCACCCCTCCACTTATTCCAGATTCTCCATTTTGTAGGAAAGAATACTGCTATTGAAGAGCCAGAGTAGAATCCTCTGAAGTCCAAGGCACGAGAAGAGAACCTTGTGCCTGGGTCTAAAGTATACCGGTTTTAAATATATCATCTAATTTAAGTTTTACTGCTCCTAAAGTCCCAAGAAGTCACTACTATTATTATCCTCTTACAAATGAGAAAACTGAGGCTTGCAGGTTTCAGTTCCCTGCTCACTGGTGAGGAATGCCATCAGGACAGCCTGGCCTCCAGAGCCTGCCCCTAACACGGCACGACATCTATATAAACTAAAACTGAGATGATTTTTTTCAAAACCACAGAAATGAGATATGGTTTAAAGAAGCCATAACTCATCTAAAATAATCTCTACTCAGGTTTGAAAATATCTTGACAGGTGTCACATTGCTTAAAATTCTAATACAAATAGTACAGAGATTAACATGCTTCTTCAATAGGAAAGATCTTTCAGTGTCTGGTCTAATCCAGATCTCATCAGTCCAAGGTATTGAGAGAAGGACTCTCTCTCCATCTCTAGGCACAGGGCAAGGCCTCTTTTTGAAAATGGAAATTCAAATGAATAAGAAACAATGTGTTTTTCTGGCCTCCAAGGAGATGAAACCAGAGTTCAGCTGGTCCTGGCCATGAGGAAAACTCTCTGCTCTGACTAGAGATCTCGACACCAAACACAGAGGAGCAGCTGGGGCAAGCCCCTGACATGCAAGAACCAAAAGGCAAACTCAAGTTGCCAAATGTTTGGTTTTGCTGCATGCTAAGAATATGCATTTCAGATGCATTTTCAAAGCATGTTTGAGAAACACCACTGCAGTCTCATGGAATAGAGCTTATCCCTAGCATCTAAAGGTGACCATTCATTTGCAGGCTAATGGTACCTCTGACTTCGAACTTGATTTTATTGACAGGCTGTTTGGAATTCAGCATTTAAAATAAGTCAAGATATTGTGCTTCTCTCATTTATACTTTTATGGTGCATGTCCAGAGAGGACTTATTGGGACAGGCACATTAGCAATATTTGACTGTTCAAGTTAGAATAAAGCATATTTTCTAGCTGAGCTTTAAAACCTGTCATTTTGGAACTTGGCGAGCATTTAATTTCTGTGTAAATTGTACAAATGCACTTTCATTAATCACCCCTCGAAGCTTTTAGGTGATAAAAGAACAATGTTTTCCATTCTAACTTACATAAACAACTTTCTAATTTTGGGTCAAGCATTTTACAGTTTTTATGGTTTTGCTGTGGCTTCATTTTTTGATTTAATTACATGCTGCTAAAAGATCCTTTTTACTACTACAGAGTACTGAAATTCTCCTTTTTCCATGTTAGTAAGTTCACAATCTGCTAAGTGTGTCTATAAATAACATTAATGATATGAGACAGATATAGTTTTACCATTTTATTGTTTTTAAAAAATCAGTTAGGAACTCTTCCCAGTTAAAGGAGACTAAGGAGGCTCTACAGATGTTTGTGATACTTGATGCTATACTGAGTCCTGTCCTGGAGGGGAAACTCTATAAAGGACATTGAGTCAATTGACAAAATTGGAGTGCAGATTGCATGTTAAATTAGTGTGTGTGTGTGTGTGTGTGTGTCGAGGAGAGAGTGTACAAATGATAAAGAAAATACAGTGAAGTGTTAAGTGTTAGAAACAGGTAAATCTGGGTAAAGGGTGTATGGGTTTTCCTTTTACTATTCTATTTTTGCAACTTTTAGCAAGTTGGAGATTATTTCCCAATAAAAAATTTTTAAAATGGTTACCAAAGAAGTGCCCTTAGAACTTTTTTCCCTGGAAAATTCTTTCATGCATTATTCACAAGCTTAGTCATATAACTATAAATAAATATTTAATATTTACTTTCCTTGCCTTATTATAATCCTGTTGGTTCCAGCTGAGTCTGGAGAAGCCCGGCTGAGAATCAGTGTGGCAGGAGACAACAGAACTGGAGACATCAAGAAGCTGTACGTGGGGAGAAAGAGGCCAATCCACTGCCTCCCAGCACTAGGCCTTCATGCACTGAGAAGTGCTAAGTGGCCAACTCTCAGTCAGCTCTCCTCCGTGAATGGGGGAGTGAGCAGATAACTGAACAATTGTAAGGACAGTGATGGATCTTAGAAGTAATTTCATGTAAAATGTAGGCAGTTGACTTCCACTTCTGGAAAAATGGAGTATCCATACTTTTCCCCATTCCGCCTGCTAAGTACAACTAAAAGCCTTGGACGTGACAAGTAAAATAAATCCATGAAGATTCTGAAAGGTGTTGAAAAGGCGGCAGACTGGCTATAGGGACTTCAGGACCCAACGAGTAACACAGTGGCTCTTCTCTTTGCTTTATGTATCCCACATTTGGAACTGGAGGAGCCAGCCACTTGGACGCCAACACGTGCAGACAAAAAGCCTCAAGGAAGCCTGCTCTCTCTAGCCAAGATCAGGAAAGGAGCAGCCTAGAAAGACAGGAAACTTTTAGACAAAAACTGCTGTACTCTAGCCAGACACCGCAGAAAACACAGTGGCCCCATTTTTACCATGCCAGCAAATGCCAAGAGGGGAGCCAGACTTCCACCACCACAGGGCTGTAACAAAGTGCCTCAATTCTCCCCCCCCACCATTGCCATAGCAGCAGATAAGGCCAAGTAGGGAGCTGGTACTTTCATCCCCATTGGGCAGTAACAAACCCTACATCTCCCTGACTTCCAGGGTCAGTGGAAATCACATGGGAGCCTGGACTTCTACCCCCACCCAGCAGTTATGAGGCGTCCCTCCTTCTCACCCCTAGGGGGTGTCAGGAGAGGCCTCCTAGAGAGTCAGGACTTTCACCACCACACACTGGTAATGAGGCAGCCCCCATCTACTCGGTGTGAGTGGAGGTCACAGGAGAGCAGTATACAGGCACTCCTACCCCTCTGCCAGGAAAGTGTCAGAGGAAGTGTCCTTCCTAGGAGGAAGTCTCACCCCTACCCAGAAGTAACAAGGGGACCCTCCCTCCCACTACCACCACTTTGGTGTCAACAGGAGCCAACAGGTGAAATTGGAATCCCACTGGGCAATAACAAGGTGAGACCCCACTTACCTGGCCAGACAGGTGTCAAAGAAAGACAGCTAAATCTGAAGGTTTAAATAAGATCCAGAATCTCACAACAAAGTACCCTAAATATCTATATTTCAGTCAAATACCATACATCACACCAAGAACCAGGAAGATCCCCAAATGAGGGATAAATGATAATCAACAGAAGCCAACATTGAGATAACAGAGATGTTAGAAATACCTGACAAAGATTTTAAAGCAGCCATCATTAAAATGCTTTAACAAGCAATTATGGACATGATCAAAACTAATGAAAACATAGGAAGTCTCAGCAAAGAACTAGAAAGTTCCATCAAGGAAATAAAAAGATACAAAGAAGAACCAAGTGGAAGGTGCCTGGGTGGCTCAGTCGTTAACAGTCTGCCTTTGGCTCGGGTCGTGATCCCAGGGCCCTGGGATCAAGTCCCGCATTGGGCTCCCTGCTCGGCGGGAAGCCTGCTTCTCCCTCTCCCACTCCCCCTGTTTCCCTCTCTCACTGTGTCTCTCTCTGTCAAATAAATAAATAAAATCTTAAAAAAAAAAGAGCCAAGTGGAAATTTTAGAACTGAAAACTATAATAACTGAAACTAAAAACTCATTGAATGGGCTCAATAGCAGAACAAAGGGGTCGGAGGAAAGAGTCAATGAGCTGGAAGATAGAACAATGTGTTATCAAATTTGAACAACAGAGAGAAAATAGACTGGGGAAAAAAAAGAACAACAGACAGATCCTCAGCGATCTGGACTATACCGAAATATCAAACAGTCATGTCATTGGAGTCCCCAAAGGAGAGAGAGGACATGGCTGAAAAAAAGTACTAGAAGAAATTATGGCTAAAAACTTTCCAAATTTGGCAAAAGACATAAGCTTACAGATTCAAATGCTAAGCAAATGCCAAACAGGATAGTTAAAAAAAAATATCCATACCAAGTCACATCATAAACTTCGGGAAACTAAAGGCCAAGAAAAAATCTTGAAAGCAGCCAGAGAGAAAGCATGCACTACCTATCAGGGAAAAACAATTCAAATGCCAGTGGATTTCCCATCAGAATCCACAGAGGCCAGAGGGAAGTGGTAAAATATTTTGCCACTGAAAAATGCTTAAAGAAAGAGCGTCAACCCAGAATTCCACATCCAGTGAAAATATCCTTCAGGAAGAAAGGGGAAATCAAGCCATTCTCAGATGAAGAATGAAGAGAATGTGTCACCAGCAGACCTACCCTAAAAGAATGACTAAGGAAGTTCCCTAAGCAAAAAGGAAATGATAGAAGAAAGAAATCTGGCACATCAAGAAGAAAGAAAGAACACAGTAAGCAAAAATATGGGTGAATAAATAGACTTTCCTTTTCCTCTTGAGCCTTCTAAATTATGTTTAACAATTGAAGCAAAAATTATAACACTGTCTGATCTGGTTCTAAATATACGTAGCCTTGAGAGTTATGGCTCATCAGCATCTATGCAGGAGACAGCAGAGGGAAGCATTGAGGAATACGATGAACTTGAAAACAGAAATAAAACTAAAAATAATTTCAGACATGAAGACTAAACTAAAAGGAATGCATAGCAAATGGAGTGAGGACCAGGAAATAATGACTGGATTAGTTGTACAATTCAGCCATACACATACACACAGTCATGCACTGATACAGAGGGTGATGCAGAGGACATCAGAACTAGGAAAAATGCATGTTGAGTTATTTTACTGGTGTTCTCAGTGGCATGGCTAGGATCCTGACAAGCCCACCTTGCTTTTCCTGTCCCTTTCATGAATGGCACTGTGAGATGTCAAACAGGGCATCAAGCTAAAGGCATCTGGGCTCTCTACCATCCCTGTGGCCTGGTTCCCTTTACATCTGGAGCCACTTGAGTTATATCAGCAGGCTCAGTCTTGTCCAGTCCCCGCCAAGGGTGCCTTACACAGCGGGACTTATACTAACTCAACACTCTGGATGGCACCAGTCATCCTGTGGGCAATCTTACTCTGACCTTACTCTGACTCTTACTTCTGCTTAGAATTCAGCTTTTCCCATTCCAGGGTATTTTTCCACTCTCATTCATGTTTTCCTAAAGTAGCTTAGGAATTTGCTCTTTGGCACTAAAGCAAATAAATCACACTTAATCTGGCATGTGAATGAATATCTGATCACATTCTATGACTTTATTTTGAGAGCTCTCATCAACTATTTCTGCTTCATTAATCCTAAGAAATTTTAGACACTTTACCCATTCTGATGTGGGTTTTATAAACGACAAAAAAGAAACATAAATGTATAAGTTTCTCTTAGGATAAGAACAGACCAAAAGTTTTAGAAAGAATAATTCAAGCCACAGACTCCTGCTTATTCAAAAGGGGCCCCCACAATCTTTTTTCTGCTTCCCCCTACCATAAACTATTTTCCCACGTCCAGAAACTCTAGATGAGAAATTGAATTTGTTGACTTGCAAATCTTTGCCACACAAAACCAGACAACTTGGGATTTTGATCACAGGATTCCTGGAAGTATCAAGTGTTGATCACTTAACGGAATTGAAAGAACTGAAATATTTTACTAAATTTCAGCATTTTTAACTATTAGGCAGAATTATAGTTTAGAAGTTAAGAAATTTGGCATTAAACAACAATTAGCTTTCCAGCCCTGCTGCTTAAAAGCTGTGTGACTAGGCAAGTTACTTTACTATTCAAAGCCACACAAAAATTTTCTATATTACCTACCTGATAGAGTTGATGGTGACAATAACAATTCTAAAGAGTTACCACTTATTGAACATTTACTGTTCCAGACACTATATTAAGTATTTTGCATGATTATGTAAATCCTCATGCAATCTTCAAAGGTCAATGCAATGAGACTTGAGGTCATCGCAACTACTGGGTAAGCTGGAATTTGAATCCCAAACTTCTGACTGTAGAAGTCATGCTGAAAAAGACCCCTTCAAATGGGTATTGTATTAGGCAATGAATATTAAGTGCATAGCATTGTATCTGACATGCTAAAAGGGTGTATCAACAGTAGTTTGTTATTGTTTTTTGGTCATATCAAAAGAATGTTTTGAGTATTGAATGGAGCACTGGGTGTTATACGCAAACAATGAATCATGGAACACTACATCAAAAACTAATGATGTAATGTATGGTGATTAACATAACATAATAAAATAAAATTTAAAAAAAGAATGTTTTGATTAATACAAAATAGAATGAATATAATATCATTTTAAGGGATATTATAGCTTACTGAGTGTTCAGGGTAAGCACTGAGACTCTGACAAGCACTGCATTCATTGAGGACCCCATGAATGCCATTTACATTTGTTGCCGAGATTCTAAGCACCTCATTTGAAGTAGGTGGTCTATAAATATTGGTTGAATTAAAAGGTGTTCAAAATGGTTATACATACTTAATGAGATCCATATTTAATCAATCATAATAATCAAAACTCCCAAAGAATAGACTTCGGCATTAGTAACTGTCCTACAGCAAAGATCCCTGCCTCCTTTTGCCTGTCTGTATTATGGATACAGCCCGAATTATTGGCAAGGCTTCATAAGACTGTTATTTTAAGATCTATTTAAGATGCAAAGAGCTGGGCGCCTGGGTGGCTCAGTTGGTTAAGCGACTGCCTTCGGCTCAGGTCATGATCCTGGAGTCCTGGGATCGAGTCCCACATCGGGCTCCCTGCTCAGCAGGGGGTCTGCTTCTCCCTCTGACCCTCCCCCCTCTCATGCTCTCTTTCTCTATCACATTCTCTCTCAAATAAATAAATAAAATCTTAAAAAAAAATGCAAAGAGCCTTGTCCTATTTTTGCCCTTATCAAATAGTATCTATTAAGTAACCATCTGCTTCTCAAATTGTAATGAAGTCATATAAAACAAGCTAAGGGCTGACTACTCCCTTAATCAAATCCAAACAAGACCCTGAAATGTCTCAAGAGGGCTTGAATAATCGGTTGCTGGGAAATAAAAGATTTTGAAGTGCATTTCTAAGTAATATATATGGTTTTGATTATTTCTAATTACTAGCCCAACATCAGACAAAATTCTCTCTTCATATTATTTTGTTTTGTTATACTCCCTTTCAGCAAATGGTATTCTTATATATTATTCATAAAGTAAACCATTTTAGAGGTTGTTTAGTCAAATGCCGTCATTCTACAAATGAGGTACCGCCAAGTTTTGTGTCTTGCTTAAGGTCATGCTACTGATAGTGGCAGAACCAAGACTCTATCTCCTGATTCAGGGATTTTTTCCAGGCCTCCAGAAAGAAACGTGGCCTCAGAATCATGCAGGTTGAATGAGACAAAAGACAAGCTTCAGAACAGTTCAAATATCCAAAAACTAAGTGGCACTACGTAATCACAAATATTGCATAACTATTACAATTTTTAAACCTTATATTATTTTTCTCAAGGCCAAATTCTTATGTGATTTTCCTTATCTTTAATTTTTCAAAAAGGACAAGTTTAATTACAACTAAACTACTTAACTGGACACAATTAATGATGTTATACAAATCAAAACATTTTAGACAACTATTTTAATTACATTCGAGAAAACACAGATATTTGGTCAAAGACTTTGTGCTCAACTGTTGCTAAGAACCTATATGTACTCAAATCAGTACTTCAATTTTCCTGTAAATCTTTCAATTGTACACAAAGCATTAAATACTAAAGTGGACGGGCCAGAATTTTATCTCGTACAGCAGTTTGTGAGATTGTTTTTAAAGCTGTTGTAATAAAAACCTTCGATCCACATGGACCTAATTGTTATATGCATGAAAGTTTTTCTCTCTGGACAAATAGATGTTGGTGATGGAGGAAAGGTCTCATTAAAAAAGAAACCAAATACAATAATTACTTAGTCATGTAAAAGGTTTTCTCGGCCAGCACACAACCCCCCCGAAGAAGAGCTCGTTGGCCAGAATTACTGGGAAAACCAGCAGTAACAAGTCAATTAAAATTTCTTTATGCTCCAGTGTAACAAATTGTATTTTCTAAAAATGGCCAAAGCAGTATTTCTGGGCCCACATGTTCCTTCTTGAATTTGAGCAGGCTCTGTGGCTGTGGGAATGAATGGAAGGTGGCTGAAGTGATCCTGCGTAATTTCTTAGGCTAGATCATAAAGGAAGATAGGGCTTTCTCCTGGCTCATTGTCTCAGGACACTCATCTTGGAACCAGCCACGATGCTGTGAGGAAGCACAGGCAAGGGAAGAGGACACCCGTGGGTAGTCCCGGTGACAGCTCCAACTGGAGTTCCAAGTGGAGCAGAGAGGAGCTAGCCCGCCTGAGAGCAGCCCAAATTGCAGACTCACGAGCAACATAAATGTGAGCGTAAGCCACTACTTTAGTGGTCTGCTATTCAGCAATAGATAATCAGAACATCTAGGGTATTGTTTTTTCCCCCCAGAACATACAGCTTTTGAAAGGCACAATCATAAAGTACAAATGAAATTTCGTTTAATTCTATTGGATTGGTTTTTAACCACGATTGAAGAAATGAATCATTAGACCAATGCAAGTATTTTGATCAACGTGCAGAATTTAACAGAGAAACCCCCATAGGTGAGAACCTAGCGCACCTAAACATTCACGTGTTGTACCTCTGACATGCCACTGCCACCCAGAAGCTTCTGAGAGTTGCAGGGTGTCATCGGTGGGCTGGGCCTAAGTCAAACTCTGATCAGATGAGACTGCCTTCAGCAGCTGCTCTTCTTTGCCATCTGCCCCGTTCAGCCTCCCTGCTGCCCAGGCACCTTGTCCTCCCCAGCTGGAAAACTCCATCATGTTCTGCTACCAATGCAACTTGAAGTCGTTGTCTTCACAGAAATGAGTTGAATTACGGGGGTAGTTGTGTGTGTGTGTGTGTGTGTGTGTGATGGGGGAGCACCCATGGAAGCAAAGCTGAGTATAAAGGGAATGAATGGTGATGTTTTGGGTTCCCATGTGAGTGGGAACTTGGCCCCTCTCAAATTACACTAGCAGCTGAGAGTGTTCTAGGCAGAAGGTATGGCAAGTACAAAGGCAGGAAGTTATAAAATGCCATCGTGTATTTACGAGCTGTTTGCACTTCCTGAGCATAAAGTGGCAAGGAGGAGCGGCAGTAAGTCTGTTGGACCAGACATGTGGGCCGGAGATGGGAAGCGAGGTTCTCCCGTGCCCTGCAGTGGAGTCAACCCTCACCTACCAGTCCCGAAGCTCCTGAAGAGTCCCACGTGCACAGGACAACAGTGCCCAGATCAGGAGTCAGCAGGCCTAGAGTCAGGTTGTGACCTTTCCTGCCTTTAGGTACCTCTTGAGGCTCAGGGTTCAGTGGGGCCTGAGTGGTTAAAACCACAGAGATTCTCTAG
Organism: Neomonachus schauinslandi; assembly: GCF_002201575.2. Taxonomy (NCBI): domain Eukaryota; kingdom Metazoa; phylum Chordata; class Mammalia; order Carnivora; family Phocidae; genus Neomonachus; species Neomonachus schauinslandi. The sequence goes on along the minus strand of NC_058407.1, from coordinate 76,479,850 downwards.
CTCCGAAAGTCCCCGTTGCCCGAGTTATGTTACCCCGAGTCGCAAGGCCATCATGGGGTGAGTAAGATGGAGATCTCATAGCACGAGCTGTGAGCACTGGAGGAACCACTCTCTATTTCCTCCAGGGCACTGGCCTGAAGAGGCAAGGAGTGGATCTGGGCTTTTTTTCATTTTTAAAATTTTCAGCTAAAGACAAAATACCCACACTCCACTGGGGTTCATTTTTAAAACAGTAATATTCACCAATGCTTCTTTGACTTCAAACACCCACTGTTCATGACACCACTTTCCCTCCCTCCTCCACAGTCAGCCAAGTTGGATTTAAAATATCTAAGATGAAGGGCGCCTGGGTGGCTCAGTCAGTGAACATCTAACTCTTGATTTCGGCTCAGGTCATGATCTCAGGTACATGAGATCGAGTCCCACATCCAGCTTCCACACTCAGCGGGGAGTCTGCTTCAGATTCTCTCCCTCTGCCTTTGCCTCTCCCCCGCCCACTCTCTCTCGTTCAAATAAATAAATAAATAAATCTTTAAAACAAAATAAAATATCTAAGATGATATTTTGTTAAATTGCACATGCATCTGCCAAGTAGTAAGTTGGAAAATTAGGCAAAAATATGTCACTGAGATAGGTCTGAATTTCCCAGCACAAGAAAGACTGGGAGAGGAGCCCAGTTTTGAAACTGGGGATCAAAAATTGGGTAAACATTCTTGTAGTTTATTTGACAAAACTGTTTTTAAAAATTATAGCTGATTTCAGCCAAAAAAATTCAGATAAAACTCAAACAGAACTCGAGGAACCAAAAAGAAGGCATTTGTAGCATTTTCCAGAGTAAACATAGTGCATTTGTTTCTGAGAAATGAGGCCAATGGGAAGGTACATATTCCTGATCACACAAGGAACAGAGAAACATGAGAATTAAAACAGCTAATGATACAGCCACTGATAACACACAGTATTCCTGCCTATAAACAACGATGTGACTTTAGACATTTCTATACTTTTTAAAAAAGATTTTATTTATTTATTTTGAGAGAGAGAGAGACGGTGGGCGTGAGTGGGAGGGGAGGGGCAGAGGCAGAGGAGAGGGAGAATCTCAAGCAGACTCCCTGCTGAGCTTGGAGCCAGATGGATGGATGGACGTGGGGCTCAATCTCAGGACCTTGAGGTCATGACCTGAGCCGAAATCAAGAGTCAGACACTCAATCCACTGAGCCACCCAGGGGCCTTTAGACTTTTCTATACTTTAAGCTGACACACATAAGTAAAAAAAGGTGATACTGCAGCCTATCCTACCTCATAGCAAACCTGTGAAAACAATTGGTGGGATATTAATAGATTCCCTGCAGCAGACATGACTGAGCTTGAATTTAATTTTCTGGCTTGGGCAGGTCTTCCTGAGCTGGAAAGAGGTAAGTATCTTCTCTCAACCCTCCCGTTAGGAGTCTCCACGGTGACCGAGTGTAAAGCCCGGATTGCTGCTTAGCTGCCATTGGCACAGTCACACATATGGCCAAGCAGCTTTTCTTTCTTAGCGGCCTTTCTTAGTGCTCTCGGTGACCACAGAGGAAATGCAGCCTGGGGCTTACGTGTAACTTGGAAGCTCGCTTCCAGAGCACAGGACACAGCAGGGCAACGTACACACACAGGCACACCCACGTACGGGCAGTCAGACACACGGATGTATACATATGTCCACTCATGGACACAATAACATACAGATATGTCCACACAATCCTTCGCATGTATACACAGACAAGACAGATGTAGATGGTGAAACAAACACACACAGATGCACACACCTATCCACACATGCAGACGGAGACAGAGACACAGATACGTGCATATGCCCACACATGTACACAAAGAGACACACAAATACACACCTACACACACACACACAGACAAGACAGACACAGTGAGACGGATACACACACATACACCTACACATGTACTTGTATACAGATGCACACAGATACACACACCCACAGGCTCCTACCCGAAGACAGAGACAGGCACACACAAATCCACATAAACACCCACACTACACACTCTCCCCAGGCACAAGCATTGTGGCCAACAGTGTGGGGGTGCATGGCGTGAGAGGAAGCAGCACCCCTACCCTGCCCATACAACACAGAGTCCATCCACTGCAGGCTGTTGCCTTCCCAAGGAGGCAGAAAATAGGCCTCATGATATTAACTATTATTATCATTTCTAATATAACATGCTCTAACTCTAACCTGGATCTTCATGTGTTTGGGGTGTGTGGGTGTTTTTCAGAGTTCCACATATAGCAGTTATATTTCAATTCTAAAGATCTAGTTGGCAGCCCTAGGCTCTCGCTGTCTGCATCCAATTTATCAATCTTCGGGGAAGCTGATGACAGTCAAGCTCTCCCCTCTGCCCCAGATTAAGACACTTGCCAAGCTGACAACAGGCACGGCTGCATCTCTCTATCTAGACTCCCTGCTGGATTCACGTCAAAGGCCACATATCTGAAAATTCAAAATCTTTCCCAATGACAAGTATTAGACACAGCTGTCCAGAAAAGGGCTGTCCAGCAGATAGGAGGCAAACCCCAATAAACAGCCAAGGCTGCAGTTAGGGGGTCCCAGCATCCCGCTTTTGAAGTGTCCTCTTCTTTCTGCCTCTCTTCCTGGACTAAAGATACTGCTACTTTCCTCTGTACTTTCAATTACAGTGGTTCCCCCTTATCTGTGGGGGACATGTTCCAGGACCCCCAGCGGATGCCTGAAACCTCACATAGTACCAAACCCTATACATACTACATTTTCTTCCTATACATATATACCTACAGATAAAGTTTAATTTATAAATTAGTCACAGAAGAAATTAACAATAATAAGTAAGAATAAATTAGAACAATGATCACAATATACTATAATAAAAGTTATGTGAATGCAGTCTCTCTCACAATATCTAACTGTACTGTGTACACCCTTCTTCTTCTGATGATGATGATGAAGAGATGATGGCATGCCTACCTGTTGATGACCCACAACTGACCCCAGGTAACTGAAACCATGGACAGTGAAAGTCAGGAGACCCAGATCTAAACGTACAGTTGTTTTCTATCAGTGTGTTTGCTTATGCAGTAGAAAGATAGCTGGGCATTTCAGAACTCCTAGGCATCCTGTAAGATTCAGTTTCTCTTCTTCAAGAAACCTTCCTTAACTACTCTGCAACAACCCCAGCCCCATTGTCCAGCTTAGATAGCCCTTTCCTGGGTACTGCCAGCACCCTCCATGGACTTCCACTGTTGCCCTTAACTCATTGTTTTACATCTCTTTATGTGGCCACGTTTTCCATCACACTGCAAATTCTTCATGGGTATGCTCAATATATTCAAATTTGTCATTTGAATGTCAGGACCAGGCACATACAAAATAGATACTCAATAAAAATGTGGTAAGAAAAATTCTCAATTAAGGTTCCATATTTATCACTGGGATTGTCAGGCACTCGTGTGGCTTTATGGGAATTCCCATGAAGGTAATCTATCTCTGATAATGCATTAACAGAAAGTAAATGTGACATGAAGTTGAGGTGGCAAGTTCTCAGCCTTGAGCACACAAGGGTGGCTCATAACTGTCTGATAGAATTAACCCTTGAGGAGATATTTTCATCATGATACAATGTTTGCCATTTGAAATTCTTCAATTGTATTCATTGCTCTTCATTACTATTTGTTCTTTGAGGACCATAAAAACTTTCTTGCTCAGGGGAATCAACATGTTTCAGAGACATTTGTTATTTTCATTACTGAAGAATTTTAAAATAGAGAATGCTAAGTATTTTTTTTATTTTTATTGTTATGTTAATCACCATACATTACATCATTAGTTTTAGATGTAGTGTTCCATGATTCACTGTGCATAACACCCAGTGCTCCATGCAGAACGTGCCCTCTTTAATACCCATCACCAGACTAACCCATCCTCCCACCCCCTCCCCTGAATGCTAAGTATTTTTAATCAGCTGAAACCTATCATACACCATCTGATCACGCAATGCTTCTTTGACATTCCTGAGAAATATGTTCAGAACTCCAGTTACATGAGGGGGGTAGGAGTGGAGCCATCAGATAGGTTATTCACTAGTAAAATGACTCCCATGTATGAATCTTGTACCAAGGTAATCTAAATTTGGCCAGGTAAATCATGTTTGATCTTCACAGCAATGTGATGGAGACAAGTATTAACCCCATTCAAAATTGTCATGTATCTTAGACCTCTGAGCCCCTCACAAATAATTTTAATCACAAATGCTAAAACAGCAAATGTGGAGACTCTACAGGTCTGACAATGGCAAAACTCAAGAGCTGTTGAATGCTTTAAGAATTTTCTGCAGTGTAGGGGTACCTGGGTGGTTCAGTTGGTTAAGCGTCAGACTCTTAGTTTCAGCTCAGGTCAAAATCTCGGGGCCGGGGCGCCTGGGTGGCTCAGTTGTTAAGTGTCTGCCTTCGGCTCAGGTCATGATTCCAGGGTCCTGAGATCGAGCCCCACATTGGGCTCCTTGCTCAGCGGGAGGTCTACTTCTCCCTCTCCCACTCCCCCTGCTTGTGTTCCCTCTCTCACTGTGTCTCTCTCTGTCAAATAAATAAATAAAATCTTAAAAAAAAAAATCTCAGGACCGTGGGATCAAGCCCCACATTGGGCTCTACACTAAGTGCGGAGCCGGCTTGGGATTCTCTCTCCCTCTGCACCCGCCTCAAAATAAATGAAATCTTAAAAAAAAATTTCTGCAGTGTAATGCCTTTGTTGTTTACCATAGAAAATGAAACAGGTGTTTTTAATGGAGTAAATCAGAGGGCCAGGTTTATTTAAAATATCACAGAACTTTTAATCCAAGTTAATACTACCAATGGTGAAGCTAATTAGGATTACAATTAGCCTTACAATTTTACAGATTTTACAATTTAAAAATTTTACAATTTGGCCTTGTCAAAGACCAATTTCTTCTGCAAGAGGCACTGCCACATGCAATAATAATCAGGAGCTGAAGGCTGAGGAAAATTCTGTGTTCCTATACTGATATTCTATACTTCTGGTTTTTGAGTTCTGAACTAGATCTTTTGCATCATTTTTTCAGTTTTGTTTTGCTTTTAATCAGTAGTGTTAAACTCCTCACAAACTAGGTCATGAGCTTAAAATTCCTTATCTCCTCATAAAAATTATGATCAGTGTATTTTGTTGTGTGTAAATTATACCTCAATTAAAAACAGAGCTCCTTACCTCACAAGAACAAAAAATTATGTTTCTAAGTTAAGTGGAGTGAGATACTGCAACTCCAAGTGTGTTTGTTTGTTTGTTTTAGTATAAACATGAATAAATAAATTCATAGCTCTATTTAGAAATGTGAACTACACGCTGCTTATATGTTTTCAATTGTTCAAAGGGAAACAAGGGAAACAATGGGAAGGGACAGGATCTAGCACTGACATTTCATTCATGGTTTGTGTTAGGCAATTGCTAGAAAGGAGGAGGGTTTAAGAGCGTGAAAATCATGAATAAATCTTTTCCAATTGGAAAGAAACCATTATAGCCTTTTATGGAGATCTGGGGAGTATCCAATAACATAAACTTTCTTCGTCATGTATGGTTATGACCAGAAATGGGAAAGGAAGTGTGTGTGTGTGTGTATTTTAAGAGAAAGTGGAAAAAGGAGATGGAGGAAGGGATTGGCTTAGATGACTGGTAAGATCCCTCCCAAGTTATAAATTCTGTGTGTCCTATGAGAGGTAGACATGTCAAAGGAAAAAAAAAGCTAAACAAATAAAAAGAAAACACCGAATAAGCTGCAAATGGTGGAGAGGAGGAGAAAAATGATCATCTCTTGAGTGTTTACTATGAGCCAGATGAACCTTCCTGGTAACCTTACCAGGTAAGTACAATTTTTCCTATGTTACAAATGAAGAAATTACTGTTCAAAGAGATTTAATAACTTAGCCAAGTTCATCCGGTGAAAGGAAAGGCTGGGGGTTTCAGTCTGACATTTGGCTGACTCCAAAGCCTGTCCTCTTCCCACAGCCCATTTGGCTTTGAACCCCAAAGCCATCCTCAGATACGGGAAGCAAGTCCAGCCTGTCCACTGATTAAATTGTTATGTAGCCGAAATGCACTCTGCTGGTGGATGAGATACAGTGGGCTGAGGTTGCCAGGTAAGACTGCCATGGTGTTTTAGGAATATCTCAGCTCTGTGGGTCTCTCGCATGGGGCATCACTGCTTCAGTTTGCCAACTGAATGGAGATATAGCTGTTCTTTAACCCAGAGAGATGCAACTCCAGAATAGGAGCTCTTTATAAATTAGTCTTGTCCCATTATTTTATATGGACCACCTGCTTAGGCTAGCACTTAATATCTGGAAAATAGGCACGTGATGGGCACTAGCCACAATATTTTACCTTGGGAATAAAAATTTATACACAAATACTCTTTTCTCTCTGTTTAATGTAAGCATTTAAATGCTCTGTTGAAACTGCCCTTCTCAGTAAGAAAAGCTAGAGAAGGCCGGAGAACATTCACATTCCAAGGACCGCAGAGGGCCCATGAACAAACAGCACAGTTGGAAATCAGCCAGATGGGACAAAGGTCTTAAACATTAAGTCCACACATATTCTATTACTTGTCATCACAACCACACTGTTTTTTCTTTTTCATACACAATTCTTTACCCCACAACATTTTCTGTTAACTTACCAATAATGTAATTTTATCATGACCTCTCAACCCTGTAACAGATTTGCAACAGCAAATTACATTTTTCACTGAAGTAATATAACACTTGCTATAGGATTCTGATTTTGCTCAAGTAGAGCGGTACATAAATTCACAAGCTTTGGGCGCCTGGGTGGCTCAGATGGTTAAGTGTCTGCCTTCGGCTCAGGTCATGATCCCGGGGTCCTGGGATCGAGTCCCGCATCGGGCTCTCTGCTCCTTGGGAGCCTGCTTCTCCCTCTGCCTCTCTCTCTCTCTCTGTCTCTCATGAATAAATAAATAAAATCTTAAAAAAAAAATTCACAAGCTTTGTGTTAATTATTCTATTATTATATAGAACATTCATTCATTTATTCATTCACTCAACAAATATTATTCAAAATTCTAGTCTGAGCAAGTCTCAGTCCTGACACCAGGGAAGGGATACAGCAGCGAATAAAGCAAAGTCCATGGATTTCACATGCTAGTGAGGAGCTAGACAATAAAGAAATAAATATATGCATAATAAAATACCAAGCGGTTGTTAAGTGCTATGAAGAAATATCAATTAAGGTAAGGCTATGCAGGGTGATAAAGGGGATTATTTTAGGCTGTGGTTGAGAAGGGGCATTTGAGTACAGATCTAAATCAAAATATGGGAATAATCCCTGCAACTCTCAGGAGGAAGATCATTTCATTCCAGGCAGAAAAACAGCAACTACAAAGGCTTGAGGCTTTTCGTTAGAAGGTTTTTGGGCTGACATTCTCCTGTGATTGCAGATAATAAAACTGCCTATTAGAGTTCTGAGCCAAAGTCAACAGAAAGCCTCATTTTTCCCCTCAGTAAATACATGTACAGAGGTATATAAAAATGTATACATTTATAATAGTGTTACAATTTGAGGGACTACAACACAAGACATTATTTTAGTCAGGATTCTCCAAAGAAACAGAACCAATAGGATGTGCATATATCCAGAAAGAGATTTATTACAAGGAATTGGCTCACGCAGTTATGAGAGCTGGCCAACCCAAATCTGCAGTGCGGGCTGGCAGGCCTGAGACCCAGGAGATCTGATGCCATAGCTCCAGTCTGAGGGCCAGCAGGTAGAGATCCAGAAAAGTCAGTGTGCAGATGGGGTCCCAAGACAGTCTGCTGAAGATTTCCCTCTTGCTTGGGGAGGCCAGTCTTTTTGTTCTATTTAAGCTATCAAGTGATTAGATGAGGCCCACCTGCATTGCAGAGGACAATCCGCTTTAGTCAGAGTTCACTTAATTAAATGTGAATTTCATCTCAGAACACATTCCAAGTTGACACATAAAATTAACCATCACAGGCAGTGTGGTTACTAAGGCAACAGGAAACTGTTGTGGGAGGGCAGGGTAAGCTGACATCAGGCATTTGTGCAGAGGGATATCCACTTAGCTACAAACACTCACCCGGGAGAATATGACTGGGTTTTCAGTCCCACTTTCACAGCATTAAATGCTAGGTATTCACTTAAATGGGCAGAGTTGGAAAATCTAAGCAGCGACATTGCTCTAAGAGAGATGTGTTCATATGACAGGACCAAAGTCAGCTTGACTAAGGGTCAAGTAGAAGATTGGGTAAAGTACCAGGAACCCCATCACACTCACCAGGCTTCAGGGAAGACTATGACATGGGGTGAGCACCAGACAGGGCACTGGACAGGCGAACTCATGAGAACTAAAGAGAGAAAACCTAAGTTAAAGCCCCAGTCCCGTGCTCAGAGCCAATCCAGAGCTGAGAGGGAAGGAGAGGGTAGACAAGCACTGAGGGGCTCCTCAGAGGCCGCAGCCTGGCACCTCATTCACCACAACTTGGTCCTGCTCGGAGATGTGTGTGGCTCAGGTAAGGTCTGAATTATGGCATCCAAGGTCCCTAGTTCTGGGTTATGGAATCCTAGGTGGAGTTTACAGTGAAGTTAGCTTTGATGAAGTGGAGAAAACAGAGGTAGATAAAATGAGGACACAGATCTGTGGAAATTAGAAGCTGGCATTAACAGTTTTGTTCCTGTGGATAAGTAGCCTTCTAACATTGCCTAGTACTGCTTTAGGAAAACATTTGTCCACCAAAATCTTCTGAGTCATACTCACTCAAAGGAATACTTCTCATTCATCTGTCACTGCATTCTGACACACAGAAAGTGGTGCCTTCATTCCATAATCTCAAATCAACAAAAAGAAAGGGCCAAAAATTCTAGTTTCTCTCACTGAGTGAAGATCCAAATAGTTTAGAGCAGCATTTCCTAAAAACAGGTAAGAATTCACTGTGCTTTATCAAATTTGCAGAGAAATTCTTGGCTTATTTCAAGGCCACATTATATGAAAGGAAAGATAAATCTAGCAAGCATCTATTTTAGCAGCTAAGAAAGATGTGAGAGATTTATTTGTATAACAGAGCTTTTGGGGGAGCTACTATTAATAGTGTAGCTGATTCCTGTTATCAATCAATGTATTCATCCAAAAGCAAAGTATCTTCTAAATCAAAATGTAGTGTATCTCTTTGGACAAGATCCACTTTCCTACTTCCAAGTTCACGGTGATAAAGCATGATGGATTATTCAGCTTCTTAAGAAGTGTTCAAAAGCTTTTTTTTAGAGAAAACTCACTTAATGGAATAGTCCCCTTTCTTCACTTTTAAGTGTGCAAACACCTACCTTCTATAACTTAAGTGGGGAAATGTTAACAGGCTAATAAAGTAAAGGTCCTATGTTTTTAAATTGTTCAAATATCTGTGTTTTTCTGAATTCAGACTCTCAGACAAGAAGTTTGATATGATTCATATGAAGCTCAAAATTACATTAAAGGTAAGAGTGAAGCCCCCACACATTAATTAATTCCTTTAAGAATTTTAAGTGTCAGGAATGAATGAAATGGTTTGTCCAACAACTCTTGGCTTCAATTACTCCTACATGAAGACATTATCATAATGAAGACCTAAATCTATGGGAGACAGAAGACTGGAGTTCACTGACCAAAGTCACTCAAATCAAGAAAGGATGGTGGTCAACTGGAATGGAGAGGAAATCACAGCGTTTCTCCCAGTGGATTGCTTTTTGATACTGAATTCCAAATTCCTCCTGTTGTGAACTAAGTTAAGCTGGTTTGGTTATCTAAAAACAGCCAAAGCCTTTGTAAAAGCCTCTGGCAATAAAAGCCAGATGGGATGTAACAATGAAAGCAAGTCTTAGACAAGATTCTGCTGGAATGCAAACATTTATGGGCAACTAGATAGAGTCCTTCACCACTTGTTCTTGGAAGCTCAGAGTTCCCCTCTGTCTTCAGGTCTTTTAGGAGAATTTTGCATGAGAGATTTACTCTGAGGAGGATGTCCAGTACTGCAAGGAAGCATCATCTTACCTTCTAGTCTTTTCTGCAGGGAAACACACCCAAACAGAGCTCAGTTCTAGCTCTATAAGGCTGCTGGGCCTGCCAGCATTGGATCTTTTTCATTTAAGACCAATAGTGCCCATACACTCCTTCTGGCCAACCCCTTCGTTTGACCAGTAATTATTTCAATGATATAAGATTATTTTCTAACAATTCTCATGCTGAAAAAAAAGCCCTGATATGAATTTTGACACAATATTGGAAGTGTTTGCGTAGACTCTGTAATAGTTTTCTGTATCAACTTGGCTAAGCTATAGTGTCCAATTGTTTGGTTAAACACCAGTCTAGATGTTGCTGTAAGTTATTTTTTTTATATGTGATTAATATTTATAATCAGCAGGCTTTAAGTAAAGGACATTACCCTCCATGATGTAGGTGGGTCTCATCCAATCAGCTCAAGCTCTTAAAAGCAAAGACTGAGCTTCCCCAAGGAAGAAATAATTCTTCCTCAAGACTCCAACATAGAAACCCTGCTGTTTGAGTTTTTGGTCTGCCCTACAAATTTGAAACTTGCCAGCCGCCATGAGCACCATGAGTCAAAATAAAATAAATCTCTTTCACACACACACACACACACACACACACACACACACACACTGTTTGTTTTTTGGGAGAACCCAGGCTAACAAAAGATCTCTAAGGAACACAGATTCCTGATTTGGGTACTTCAAGTGCTAACTAACCACTTGTAAAGTGTACATTACAGGTCACTTAATCTCACACACATTCAAAGTAAATTATCACCTAGACAATATGTCACCTTGTTCTGTGGGTCTCTTCCCTCATGTACCTTCTCTTTATTTTTTCCCTCATTTGAAATTATCAGTTAAGTAGACACAGAGATAACTTCTCTCCAGTACACTTTTCCAGTAATGTTTATTTAGCTCCCAAAAGCTTCATTCAAGACCTTGAGAACTTACTACAGTAACTATAAGTATGTGAAAAGTTACGTAGGGTGATAGTTTTGCTTTCCATGGGTAAGCTGTCATGCAATATGGTAGTGAGTAAGCTAGCTATTCTAGGTGAAATTCTCCTCCCCAAATTATACCATCTCCTGAATGTACTCACTGCGCATTCATTAGAAGCCTTCAGAGCTGCAATCCTCACTATAGCAAAAACCAACATGCACATTTATAGCCTCTGCCTCTACTGTGAGTATCACAAATAATATGTTCAGAAGTCAGAGTAAGGAGGAAGGTTCCATGAATCTGTGTCTGGTTCTGAACACCCATTGTTTTCACTCCACTGTGGCTCACTGGACAACATGTAGAACTGTGAAAGAAATTATTCCAAAGGAATCCATATTTAGGTGGCTTTTAAAAAGGGACATCTCCTCGAAGTACTTTGTCATTGTTTTCAAAAGTAGGAATGTGGCAAGTGAGAATTTTTTTCAACATTACTTGAAAGTCCACCTAATTTATCTGTGGAGTAGTACCTTGTGTGGGAATTGGGTCGAAAAGTCAGCGGGTTATACCAGATAAAGTAGTTGGCTTCTCAGAGGCCATGTTGTATGAAAAAATGCCTATCTTTCAACACTAGAATCCCGTTTGCCACAGCAAGATGCTCACACCACGAGGGCTCACAGGAACTGGAACCGGAACTGACTAAGAGAAGAACAAATCCATATCTCTCATCTGCTCTCTCCTGGGACTGCTCCCAGTGGGAGCAAAACTAAGAATTTTATCCACACTATTAAAGTCGTTATTTTCTCTCTTTTCATTTTTTTGCTTTTGATTTTTTAAATCGATCTAGTATAGTTGAATTTGTGTAAATGTACCTATGATGCAAATAACTATATGTCAAAATGCATTTGATTATCATTGTGGTTAAGTTTTTAAAAAAATCTATTTAGTATATTCTAGGTACAAGGAAGAGGAGTCTTTATTTATTATTTGTTTTATTTTGTTTCAATGAACATTCAATAAACAATTACTATAGGCAAAGCGAGGTGGAACCATTGGGCAAAAAAAAGTAACTCTGATCCAACCTCTGGCCTCAGACTTCATATTTGATGGAGATAAGGATAAACAAAACCAAAATCAAAATAAGACTGTATTAAGTATCATAATTGTATAGGAAGTGAAGAAATTCATTCTGCTTAAATCATGGAAGAATGTTGCCCCAAGAAGTGCCCTTTGAATCAGGTCTTGCACAACAAGCAGGATTTTACTAAATATAGAAAAGTGCGTTTGTGTGTGTAAATGTATAGTTGGGGGGGGCAGTTTTATGCCAATGGATCAAAAGACAAGTAGATATGAAATTAGTATTCTGTGTCAGAAAGAGCCCATAATCTGGAACTTTGCTCCTTGTGTTGCTGGGAGGTTGGATAAATAAGGGAACAACAAAAAAAAAAATAAAAAAATAAAAAATAAGGGGAAACAACAAGAACTGAAGTGGGAAAGATGGCTGGAGCCAGATTGGGAAGGACCCTGAATGCCCCACTAAGGAATATGGACTTAATGGAGAACAAAGAGACCATGATGAATTCTTGATAGGGGAGTGACATGTTTAGATCAATCCATGGTGGAATGAATGAAATGGAAGTAGGGCAAACCAAGCTCCTCAAGGCAGCTAGTAGGTCTTATTCTTTCTCTTTGCCCCACTCAGCATAATATTTGGTATTTTGTCTTATACTTTACCACTGTGTTTTTCTTGCAAAGGCATTGCCCTGCATATACATATATATATATCTCCCTCTTACTACCATAAAAGCTATTCTGCTTCACTCAAATACTTTGCTAGTTTCATAGGAATTTTTCATTTCCATCAAGTTCTCTGGGAGGATCCCCATACAGTGCAGTATATATAGCTATATACGTAGCTGCTAACTGTGACTAGTCATGCTACTCCAACACCAGGCCCCTGCCTATGAGAGACACAGAAAGGACAAGTGGCACATGGATGATGAAGGGAAATAATGGACAGGAAACTTCCACTACACTTCTTTGTGTGAGTCTTCTTGGAAACTTTCCCATTCTCGGCATTAGTACTCCTAGTAATACAGGGCTATTGATCATTCATTTGTCCAAGCAATATGCTTCTGACACTAAATAAATACAGGTTTTATTCTAGGCTCTCTGGGCTATATCAACAAGCAAAACAGGGGAAGATTCCATGCTAACATTCTACTTGGGAAGGGAGATCATCAGGGAAACAGATAATAAGCAATAAATAGAAATAAACTGTACATCATATTAGAAGGTAATAAGTGCTATGAAAAAAATGAGCGATTGAACAGATAAAGAGTACCTGGAGGGTATCATGGGCCAGGATGAGTTGCAATTAAATATGATGAGTCAACCTGCTCAACATCATTAATTATAATGAAAATCAAAATTAAAGTCACCATGAGATACTACTTCATGCTTACTAAATTGGCTAAAATGAAAATGACTGATAAGAGCAAATATTGATTAGGAAATGAGAACTCTCATGTTGCTATCGAAATGTAAAAGGGACAATGACTATAAAACTGTTTCAGGTAATGATAGTGCCTGGAACTAGAATGGTAGTGGTAGAGGTTAAAAGATTGAATGCAGGGGCTCCTGGGTGGCTCAGTCAGTTAAGCCTCTGCCTTCGGCTCAGGTAATGATCCCAGGGTCCTGGGATCCAGCCCCACATCAGGCTCCCTGCTCAGCGGGGAGTCTGCTTCTCCTTCTCCCTCTGCAGCTCCCCTTGCTTGTGTTCTCTCTGTCAAATAAATAAATAAAATCTTAAAAAAAAAAGATTGAATGCATTTTAAGGAAAGAGCCAACAGGCTTTATGATGGACTAAATATATTATGTATTAAAGAGGAGTCTATGGCAATCCAAGATTTTTGGTCTGAAAAACTGGAACAGTAGGCTTGATGATTAATAGATAGGAAAGATTTCAGGAAGTGAAAGTTGAGGTGGTAGAAATCAGAAATTCTGTTCTGGACATATTAAATTTGAGATGCATATTTTTATAACCAGTAGGAGACATAATTTAGACAATTTTACATGACTTGGAAGTTTGGAGAAGTCCAAGCAGAAGATCTAAATATTGAGGTTGACACTCTCCAGATGGTATTGAAAGCCAAGAGACTAGGATGAGATCACTGTAGAAATAAAGATAAAGATAATTCATAGGCTAGAAGAAGTCCATGGATGAGCCTTGGAGTATTACAACATTTAGAAGTAAGGGAAATGAGGAAGTGACTGAGAAAAGGTGTCCAGTGAGGCAAAAGGAAACTCTAAATAAGTGAGGACAAATGAAGAGAGTGTTTCAAGGAGGAAGAAAAATTGAACACAGTTGAAGGAGCTGAAAGGTCAAGATGAGGCTGAGAACTGACCACTGCATTTGAAAATGTGATTTTTGATCACCTCAGTAAGAGTCACATTCATGGTATGGTAAAAACAGAAGCCTACCTGGAAAGCATTCAAGAAAGAAGAGAGGTATAAAGGCAATGTGTGTCTATAATGATTATGAATTTTTTTCAATGAAAAGGGAATTTAGAAATGAGGCAGTAGTTGAAAGGAAATGTGAGATCAAGGGAGGGTTTGAATAGATGGATGGATGGAAAGTCACCTCAAGTGGGAAAAAAAAAAAAAACACCTTCAAATCACCCTTCCAATGGGGGTTCCATTGCCTCATACCATGATGAAAAGATATATCATTGTTTTGGTCATTATTAGGCAAGTCAGATCTCCTCCTGTACCCCCAACCCCACTCAACATTCTCCTCTTATAAGTAGGCCATATGATTGTAAAATATATAATAAAAATAACCCCAAACCTCAAGACATCTTGTGAGAATGTCATAAAAAACCAATACCAAATAAATTACTCATAAATAAAATTCAATGATGTTTCTTGTTGTTATACAGGGAAACCACATTAGAAGATATAAGAAATAAAGAACTATAAAAAATAGATCCAATGACAATCAAACCTAGACTGGTTATTTTCCTGATTTATGTCACTATTTATTACAAATCAAATGCTTAGTCCAGCTTAAATCTGCAAGAGTCATAAAGGAAATCCAAGTACATTTTCAGACTATGGTCCTCCTGGGGTATAACATTAACTATTCACAGAAGAAAATGGAATAATCAGACTTCATAGTTTTAATTCCTTTGATCTCTACTGTACATACATTCCAATGGGGTGATTATTCTAATCACAATGGTCAACAACAAATTAGTTCATTTAAAAATTCTATGCTAACAAAGGACTGAATTCAATGCTAAATTCTTAAATGACGGTTTGCATGATGTAATATAGGTTCAAATTCAGTCTTAAGTGCAGGTAGAATAGGAGTAGTAGGAGGACATGATGGAAAGGCACAGAAAGAACCAAGTTCTATACACAAATTCTCACTGTGATTCCCTTTCAGGGGCACAATCCTTAGAGATGCAACCTGAGTTCTTTTGTGATAAATAAGAAGCTAAGCTTGAGGTCCTGAATTTCTAATGCCATGAAAAAACATAAATTTCAACAATCCATATATCCAATCTGTAATTTTTCTAGAGAAAAGCTAATATATCTTAGTGCTTTTACCCAATTCTGCACAATATCTTGTAAAATTTAAATATCTAGAGGAGCCTAGGTGGTAAAGTCGGTTAATCATCCAACTCTTGGTTTCAGCTAGATTGTGATCTCAGGGTTGTGAGATCAAACCACATGTCAGGCTCCATGCTTAGTGCAGAGTCTGCTTACAGTTTCCCTCTCCCTCTCCCTCTGCTCCCCCTCTCTGCTACCCGCCCCCACTCACACACACACACACTCTCTCTCTCTCTTTCTCTCTCTAAAATAAATAAATAAATCTTTAAAAAATGTAAATAGCTATTCTTTGGGTCTCCTACTATGCTAACCCTCCAACTAGTCTGTGGGAATTTTTTTTAAAAATGAGGAGACTTGGGGCACCTGGGTGGTTCACTCGGTTAAGCGTCTGCCTTCGGCTCAGGTCATGATCCTGGGGTCCTGGGATGGAGTCCCACTTTGGGCTCTGCTCAGTGGGGAGTCTGCTTCTCCCTCTCCCTCTGCCTCTGTCTCTCCCCCCAGCTTGTATGCTCTCATGCTCTCTCTCTCTCAAATAAATAGAATATATTTAGAAAAAATAGAATATATTTATTATAGAAATATAACACCTGGTGAGCAGGGCCCTCCCTGCAGTGGGTGGTGTACCCCAGCCCTTGAGCCCTCCGGGTGGGCTGCAACACCTGGTATGTGGCTGGGGGGGGGAAGGGGGAGGGCTTGAAAAATATAGAATATATTTATTTTAAAAATGAGGAGACTTGATCTGTAACTCTCTGTATACTCCTGTATCTCTCTGGTTTCTGCTGGTACCACTATACCCCTGACTCACTCGACTGCAGCCCCATTGCTTTCCTATTGCTCCTGAATATGTTAACCATGCTCCTTCCTCAGGATCCTGGCACTTAATTTTCCTCTGCCTAGAATGTTCTTCCCTCAATGATCTAAGTGGCTCATTCTCACAGTTCCTTTTGGAACTTACTTGAAAACTCTGTCTTAATGTCTACACAGTAGTTATCGACACTTAATTCTAATACAGACATACAATTTTATTTATTAATTATTCCCCTCTACTATAATCTAAGTCCATGAGGCCAGAACCTTTGTTTTGTCCGCTGCTCTAATCCCAGAAACTACACAAGTACTTAGCCTGTACTAGGCACTCAACAAATAGTAAATGTATGAAGGAAGAAAAAAGACTAGAAAGAGCAGCTGCTTTCCCTCTAGTAGTCAAAGTGGATTTGATGTACCTAGAATGAAAGAAATGTTTTGCCTGATCCTCTGGACTTTGTGTATGTGCTTTCTCATCCAATAAAAGATACACTTTCTGGTAATAGACTTCCCATCCTCTCGAAATTTAAGAACATAGGAAGAGTTATAAGATAAATTTAACCCAGTACTTACTGAGTACAGTGAGCACGTTAATGAAAAGTTTCCAAGCTAACAAAGTTGTGCTTATTTTGCTGACAATTCTACATACATCTCTTTCATTGTGTTTTGTTTTGTTTTGTTTCTGAACACAAAAGAGTGTCCATACAACCAAGACCTCTGTTTTCTTATAAGTTCACTCTCTACTGGATGATAAACAGAGTCAGAGTCCCTAAGATCATTGCCTTAGTAACTAATCGTTGCACATGAAAAATAGGATTGTTGGAAATAACAATTGGGGCAGGAAACAACTGGCCTCAAGAGGTTGCTGAGTAGCAGGAAAATCTTATTTTGAAAAGCTGATTTCTATCAGGGCATAAACAGACCAAAAATGAGAGAGGCCACAAAAATACGAGATAGATGCCAAACCTCTGTCTCCAACCTCTAAAAGAACAAAACATAGGAAGTACACATTGCCTCCAAGGACTGCCTGAGGCATTAGTTAATATTTGCAAAAAAATTTTTAAGATGAAAGCTACCAGAGAAGGGCTAAATCCTACTATCCCAATAACTCGAATGCTATTCTTTTTTTCATGCTGCATTACAGATTCTTTTTAAAATATTCTACCAAAAGAAAAGCCTTAACAGCCTTCCAAAGGGGAAATTTTCATTCATCCATCATGTTAACAAAGACACTCTGGGGAGAGCCAAGACATGCCTTCTGTGAGTCTACTACCATCATGCAGGTCCATATTTAAAACACCTGAATGAGATGACAGCCTATAGGGAGTCAGCACTCTCTTTAATTTGTTGGGAGAGAGTCAAGGAAACCACTTCCTGACTTACCAATCCAGTGCTCCACTACACTTGCTTCTGCAGGTTAATTACAATATAGCAGATGGACTATACCATGAGTTAAGGCCAGATGCTAATAGTTCATAACCATCCCCCAAATTTCATGATGTTATTGAGTTTTGATTTCTGTAAGTCAGTGTTTCTTCAAAGTATATTTCCTCTACTACCAATAACAGCACAATCTGGGAACACGTTAGAAATGCAGATTCTCAGGCCTCACCCTAGATCTACAGAATCCAAAATTTGGAGATGGAGTTCAACAAGCCCTATATCAAGGCTTCCAGGTGATTCTGATGCATTGCTTTATAAGTTATATTTAGTTTACATTTTTAAAATGTCTGGCTATTAAAATCCAATTGGATAGAATATTGACTTATTACTAATTTCTTTCTTTACTTATCTAACCAATGTATATTAAATGCCCGTCATGTAAAAAGCATTGCCCTGGAAGACAAAGATTCTGCAGTGAAAAAAACAGACACAAACGCTGACCTCATGGATCCTACATTCCTAGTTGAAGTAGGCAGACAAACAAAATGAGCAAATTATATGGTATTTTAGAAAATAAGTGTTGTGGAAGAAATAAAACAATGAAAGGAAGATGGAGCATTGATGAGAGAGGGCATGAATGCATTTTATTTTATTTTTTAAAAGATTTATTCATTTATTTGAGAGAGAGAGAGCAAAAGCAGGAGGGGGAGAGGTAGAGGGAGAGATAATCTCAAGCTGACTCGGCACTGAGCACAGAGCTCAACATGGGGCTCAATCTTACCACCCAGAGATCATGACCTGAACCAAAACCAAGAGTCGGCTGCTTAACCAACTGTGCCACCCAGGCACCCCGGAATACATTTTAGATGACGTGGTTAGAGTCTACAAAATTTGAGTTTTGGATCATATAACTAATTGGTATGTCAGAGTTTGTTAGAGGGTGGTTTTTCTAAAGCCCATTTATAAATTGATTTAAGAGATATTTATGTCAAGGTTTCTTTTTTTTTTTTAATCAGGGTTTTGGTTTGTTTTTTTTTAAGATTTTATTTATTTATTTGAGAGAGAGTGAGAGAGAGCATGAGAGGGGAGAGGTCAGAGGGAGAAGCAGACTCCCCGCTAAGCAGGGAGCCCGATGCAGGACTCGATCCTGGGACTCCAGGATCACGACCTGAGCTGAAGGCAGTCGCCTAACCAACTGAGCCACCCAGGCGTCCCTGTCAAGGTTTCTTCTAAGTAAGTATGTTTTAAGTACTTTACAAGAATATTCAGAAGTACACATTACATTTTGTATTCAAATCTTATTTTTAATTTTATCCTCACTTTTACTCTATTTGTATGTTTTAAACTTTATTTTTAGTACTTAAGATTACGTTATTTAACCATTATATTAAATTAAATGTTTAATTAAAAAAATTAGAAAATCATGGAAAAATTAATATATGCTAATTTTAGACTTTTGATCCAATTCTCCTAGAATTGGTAGACACAGATAAAATAATACTACAGTTAAAGTGGCCATGATTTTTTAACCTGTGATAAAGCCTTTTAAAATATGGGTCACTGATTAGTAAGCATTAAAAAAGAAACAAGAAGTTTTAGAGTTAAGAGTGTAGATTCAGTTTAGACCCAGACCCCTGGGAAATGTGTTACTGAGTTGTTATGGACTGAATTGTGTCCCCTTATATATTGGAGCCCTCACCCCCAATGTGACTGTACTGTATTTAGAGATGGAACCTTTCAGGAGGTAATTAAGGTTAAATGAGGTCAAAAGGGTGGGCACCTAATTCAACAGGACTGGTGTCCTTATAGGAAGAGGAAGAGATACCAGAGCACTCTCTCTCTCTTCAAGTGCACAAAGAAAGGCTATGTGAGGACACAGTAAGAAGGCAGCTGTTTGCAAGCCAGGAAGACAGGTCTCCCCAGAGGCCAACCTTTCCAGCACCTTGATCTTGGACTTCTAGTCTTGGAGGCTAGAATTCCTGTTGTTTAACCACCCGGTCTGTGCTATTCTGTCATGGCACTCCAAGCAGACGAATACATAAATATAAACATCTCCTTTTAAATGAAGAGTTCATTTGCATTTTGAGAAAATTTCCCTGAAGACTCCTAAGTAATGCAGACTCTCCAAACCATCATGACCACCAAAAGAAAGGTGACTAAATTTCACATGTCCTTTATGGTCTCCCCTAGAGGAATACTGACCACTTGTGTGTAGTATCACAGGATAGTGGGCATGAAAAGTAGCCACAGGTGTAAGGACAGGAGGCAGGACCAAGATAAAGAATAACTGGAGCATAACTTGTGATCATCTCATTTGTATTAAGTAATATTTAATAAGGTAAGGAAGGATAAAATTTATTATATTGATTCATCTAAGTCATTCATCAAATTCATCATTTTTTGGCACGTTTTCATGGACTAGTTGCTATGTTAGGTGCTGACTATTCAAAATGGTGTGCTGAAAAAAGACAGTTTTTTAAATAATATATATTAAATAATACACATACAAACAAATATGTTATAAAAGTAATTGCTATAAAGGAAAAAAAAGTGCCATAAAAGCATATGATGGGTTCTGCCTTGGTCAGATAAGGCTTTCCTAAGAAAGAAACATTTGAGCTGAGCAGTCAAAGACCATTCTAAGTAAATGTGAGCAAATTCTGGGATGGGTAGAGTACAGAAAGCCCTGTGTAACATGAAATTGAAGAGTCAGGCAGGGACAGGTCATGCAGTAACCAGATTATTCAACAAATACAAGACACCGAGCAAGATGCTAAGTAAAAACATGGGAATATAATCCGCAAAATCCACATTGTGGGACAATCTAGAGGAACAAAGGACCAGTTTCTCTAACAAACGTATTGCAAGGGAGAAAAAGAGGAAGAAGAAAACTATATTCAAAAGGAATGTAAGTGACATATTGAGCAATTACAATATATGGACCTTTTTTAGATCCTGATTTATAAGGTAACAACTACATAAGACAAAACAGGGAATTTGAATTGGATATTTGATGAAGGAAACAGTCTCGATATTTTTAGATGTGGTAATGATACTAAAGTCATTTTTTTAAAGGAATCATAATTTAGAGATCATGCTACAATATTTACACATGAAATACTTGAACGTCTGGAATTTGCTTCAAAAGAATTCAGTAGGGGAAAGGAGAAAATAGGTAGATGAATGAAACAAGATTGGCCATAAGTTCATGATGCTTGAAGATGAGTACTGGGTAGTTGAAGCTTTACTATGCTTCTCTCTCTTTTTTGTGTGTACATTTCAAATTATCCATAATAAGAATTTTCAAAAGGAAAAAAAGAAAAGCATTAGGAGAAAAAGGGCAATAGAGCTGCAAGTGCATGGGGAAAAATCAGGGCTCTGCATTTATCCAAACTGGTGTCTCCTTTCAATTCATGTATATTGCGCTCATAAAATTCAAGATACCACCAATATTTGGTGCATTTAAAGTCAGATCAATGCTACTAATAAACTTTTTCAATACTATTTGAAATATTGACACAGCATTGGAAAATTCTGCAAATTTAAGCAGAAAGAATCCATTTGGAATCATTCCAAAAGTGAATTACATTTTAGGGGGTCTATTTGAGCTAGCTGTAATCAGCAACTCAAGTATTTTTTTAAACTCATTGACTATGAATTACATTTCAAACTAATCATCTTGTTTATTTCTGCTAAAATTTCAGAAACCAAGTGATCAGCTTAAAATTCCTGCTCTGCCAGGTCTGTTTTTTAAAGCTAAGGCAATTTTCTGCCATAAATTCTGCTAATGGGAGGAAAGACATTAAAATATCTTGCCAACAAAACAGAATATAAAGCACAAATAAGCCAAGAATTAAGCTTAAACAATTTAGTCATGCATTTTTGTTGGTTAATCAGGAAAGAGTAAAGGAATTCATAACAAAAATATATGAGCAAGAAAGGGGAGATAAGACTGTAGGGCAATTGGCATCCAACAACTGGCACTTTTAATTAAATTGTATGGCCCTTTATATTCAAGCTATTTTAATCAAGAAATTTTTTTTAAATCCCAGGATGCATTAAGTTCAAAAAGATAATCAGAGCTCTGTTCTTTTGTCTTTGAGGAGCCTTTTCAGAGAAATAACAGGAACTCAAAATACTTCCTCAGCATGGGAATATGTCTGGGATAGGTACATATGAAAAATTTTTTTAAAGCAGCAAGTGTTTGTCTTATATCAGAAATGTTAGTGTTCAAAGTCAAAGGATCCCTCTAATATTTTACTTAAAAAATCCCTTGTTTATATAAAGACCAGTGGCTTAGTCTGTTCCATAGAACTTACCTCCTTCTTGGGGAAGACAATTGTCTGGTTAGCCTCAATTTAAACACCTTTAAGACCAGTGTGTAGCGCCTCACCCTGCCCCAACTCCCTCTGTTCTACTTGCCAGGTGTTGGTGACCTGACCTCCTTGCCAAGGCTGTCCCCGATTTTTGCCCTCACCATTTCCAAGTTGGCACTGATGCTTCAAAGGGCCTTTGGTCTAACCCAGCACCAGCTATAATAGGTCTAAGCAGCTATAATAGGTCTAAGCTGGTATCACCTGCTCTCTGCTCTTGAATATCCCTAGCATCTCACTCTTTTGTCACCTACCTTCTCCAGGATCATCCAAAGAGAGTCACTATGAGCCCTTCTCTTCTCAACAGAACCACAGCTCCCACTTAAATGTTAAAAAATGTTAAATGTTAAAAAAACACACGTGCCCACTCACATTGCATGGTGGAATGGTGTATGTGCCACCAAAACCAGGGGTCAATGGAGTTCAAGAAATGAGAAGAATGGAAGAATGTGGGAAGATGTGTGGCAGAATTTAGATAGTTGGAATGATGGGAAAAGAACCAGTCTGGCAGGGGCCACTGAATAAAAACATTAATGTGATGAACAAATGGGACATTTTTCTGAGGACATAAAAACACAGTTCAGACTGTGTACTGTATAGTAGCATTACTTTGAAGAGGTTGCCATGTGTGCAAGCTGTGGAGAGCCTTAAATTCCAGGTGTGCAATAAAACTTATTTTGCAGTTTTCTCTGGAGACAATTTGAATAGTAGAGGAGAGATCTGACAAAAATCAATGAGATAGAAACACTGATCTTGTGTGAAACTTACTAATAGAGCACAAAATAATGAAGGTCTTGACAGGGAACAGACTGTGACAACAGAAAAAAGAAAGAGGAGAAAAGCTGCTTCAAAGAAATAAAACAAAACAAATCAAAACCAAACCAGGACTCAGACACTAACATACGAGAAAGGAAAGGGAGTTGTCTAAGATGACTCCTGTTTCGGCTTAGCTGTCTGGACAGGGGTAGTATACACTGCCAGGTTAGAGCATATGGGAAGGAGATCCAAGTTTATAGAATAGAGGGTGGGGAAGAGAATACGTTCGCATACTGGCAAGCTTGGGATCCTGACAATTAGGCAATTATGGAAAGAAGCTTGCTGCCCAAGGAGGTTGCATTGAGAGCATCTGCTTCAGACGATATGGCAGACTCAACTAGATGAGCTCCAGGGTCCTCCCTCACTGTTGTATTTCTAGCCAAGTCGATGGTGTGTGTGGAGTTACAGGAGCTGCTTTCCTGATTATCTCGGGAGTCTGAGTCACTTCCAGAGCAAGAAGACATGGGTTGTGGTGCTGACTAAATCTTTATCACCTGCAGGCTCCAAAATCTATCTAATGTGGATTAACAAACCCCCGTCTCAGTTGGGGAGGAGGTTCCCCTTCTGGAAAACATGGGATTTCGTTTCCACCCTTTTCTCCCCGGGAGTTCCCCTTTGCTTCCCGAAGGGACTCCTCATGCCAGCTGGTGTCACAGCTGCCCAGCCCACTCACTGGCATCATCACATATCACGCAGTAACCAGTAACCATTACCTTTTTGCTCAATTCCTACAAGCAAAAGTAGCACTTTATATATTTGAGAATTTTGTTCTGATAACCTCACCAACTGACACCCAAAGGGTAAACTGGGAAAACAGCGGCATTCAGATTTAGTCTCCTGGTGACTACGTAAGAGTCAAACAGCAACCGTGTCACCTTGAGAAGGGTGACAATCGGCTCAAGTCCCAGTGGAGTCACGACAGATTACAATAATACTAAGCAGGCATCAAGCCCAACAGCACGGACAGTGGTACCTGAAAAGCACTGGGAGCAAATGCTGAGAGTGTGCAACAAAGGAGCTCATGTAAGGAAAGTAGCATGAAACTGAGGTTGGACTGACCTGGAACAGGGCCAAAGCCCAGGTCACAGGCCTCACGGTGGGAAACCACACACAGTCCCATCAGCTGATAGGAGAGGGGTGGTGCTCCTATCTGGGCCACCAGCCTCCTTCATGGTTCCCTTGCTCTCTCTGCTCATGGGCTTCTTGAGCATCTGCTCCAGACTGAGTCTGGAGCATGGCCCCCACCTCTCCTTTTCTCTTGTCCCCACACACTTGTCACTGCAGTGTTCCCGGCTCTCTCTCAGGTATCCAGTTCCTGAGAGCAGCACCTGTCAGCTCGCCTCACCTTCTGGAACCAACTCTCACGGGCCACTGAACTCCAGCTCCGGCTGACCCTTCCGGTCCCATCCTCTGACAAACCTTGCCTGTCACAGCCCACTGCTAGGTCAGGCTGGGTCCCTCTCTGGGCTCCCACAGCCCCGCCTAGGCTTACACGCTCCCCTGTAGCTGTGTGTTCATGTGTCCGTCTGCCCCCCAAAGCAGAAGCTCCTGGGGCATAGGGCTGTGTCTCACGGATGGTGATTTCCCCAGCACCTTGCTCTTTAAATAAACGAACATGGGCTCAATAGGTTTTTATTAACTAACCCTATATTAAAATAACATCTGCCTTACATTAAGTCTATACCTTTTACTCTTGCTGAAGCCACCTTATAAATTTCTACATTTCCATAAAAGCATCTGCTATCTTTCAGTTGTTCAGGCATCTAGCTGAGGTTACATGTTGAAGGTTTGCTTCAGTTATCTGAAATCAACCCTAGTAGAATGAAATCAACCAGTGAGAAATGAATGAGAATGTTGTCCCCTTTACAGGCTACAGAAGTATCAATATATAGGAACATAGCATAATGTATAACCTTCTTGAATCACTAGGTTGTACACCTGAAACTAATATAACATTGTATGTCAACTATATTTAAATTAAAAAAAATAAAAATAAAGAAATATCAATATACGAATAAAGCTATATGAGATTCTTTTTTATTTTGTATTGAACAACAACACAGTTTAAATGATGGGTTTTTCTCACCCTGAATAAATCTAAAGTAGATTTCAAATACCATTAAGACTTTCTGAATTTTCTAATACAGTATTAAGTTACCTTATTAACAGAGTAAATTTAAGAGAGTAAATATCGACATCTAAGACTCCTAGCAACAAATTCTAAAGCACATGCCTGCAAGAAAGCAAATGTGCCATTCTGCAAAACACATACTTGGTTCATTTCTTACCTCTAGTCTAGTTCTGCTCTATATAGCATTCACTCTATTTATTTTAAAACAATAAATTTTCTTTTTGTCATTTTGTCCTCTCAGTTTCAGTCAATAAACATGTACAGATTGCATACTATGCCCCAGGCACATGTTTCCAGACAAGACAAGAATCTTGTTTATCTGTTAACAAACACATTAGCAATCACATTAACAAAGCCGTAAGTGGGTACGATGCTTTGTGGTTCAAGAATACTTTTGTATAAGAATCATCTCATACCAACAAAACCCCTTTAATTTTATAGTGGAGGAATAGATAGAGTGGTTGTTATGACTCTCTCAAGGTCACTCCAAGTACACAGTATAGTCCCACGTACACAAGGTTATCTGGCTCCAAATCCAGTTCTCTGCTACAACACATGGCCTCTCATTCCAGCTGCTTTATTAACGTGGAGAATGGAGAGAGGAATATGTTGTGTCAAATATTGCTTCCACAGAAGCACTTGCCTGAGACCCAGACTGTTCAGGAGTACAGCCCGGATGAACTTGAGTTTCCATGTGACTAAATCAGAGCTGGTAAGAGCTTACAATGAGTGTACCATCTCTTCTAACAACACAGTCAATAGATGATTACACTGCTGAAAATTTCTGTTAGAGCATCACACAGCCAGAAATAAAATTGTAAATTAAAAGCTTTACATAATGTTCACTAGAGCCTAGCAATTTTTGTCATTATAAAAATTATTTTTGCCATTATGTTCTAATTTATGAAGAAAAGGATTTTCCCTTAACTTCATCGGTTTCTCAGCAACTGAGAATTTAATGGAAATATTAACATATAAGATTATGTAGTTTTCTCCATGAAGTAAAAAGCTGAGAGTTAGACTAGAACAGTTTTTCCCAACTGCTGGGCCATTATCCAGAGACAAATTTGGTCAGCTCCAACAGCTGCCTCCCCAGACACCATCCCCAGAGACAACACAGGTTGCTCAGCTCTCCTCCTCATCCTACTTTACACTATTTCCTTTCATTCCTAGGTAGGAGATTAAAAAAAAAAATCAAATACCTCACCCAACCGTGGTGCCATTTGAGATATGAAAACTAAACTTGCAAACCAGATGATCTCTTCTAAACCCATGAATCTATTAGTCTATGAATAAAGCACTAACTATATGAATATCAAACAATACTCACACCTCAGAGGATGTTATACCTATGGATCTTGAAAGGGGTGACCCCCAGAAATCCCAGAAACACTTGGGTGCCTTGTTAAATACACAGATGCCTAGGCCCAAGCCCAGATGTACTAAATCAGAATTTCTGGAAGTGACACCTGAAATCTTTATTTCCAACACACTTCCTTGGATGATTCTGATGTTCACCCTGGTTTAGGGAAGCACTATTTAAACCAGTGGTTCTCAAAATGTGGTCCCAGCAGCATCAGCATCACCTGGGAACGTTGTAGAAATGAAAATTCTCAGGTCCTGCCCCAGATCTACTAAATCAGAGACTCTCAGAATGGGGCCCAGAAATCTGTGTTTTATGAAGTCCTCCAGGTGGTTTTGATGCATGGTGAAGTTTTAAAACCACTGATTTAAACAAGAGAATAGTTAAATTTCAATTAAAAAAAAAAAAACCCATATACTGAGATCTTCCTGAGTAAAGTCCCCGGGTTAGTTGCTGCAGGGAAAAAGAGCAGCTCATTATATACTATATTAGTTTTTAAATGCATATTTCTTCAAACATCTACTAAAATTTACTCTGTGCTAAGTAAGTACTGTTAGAGGCTTCTTAGGATAAAGGTATTAGAAAGATATAGTTCCTGTTGCTGGAGTGGGGGGTGGGGTGGGAGGGCTGGGGTGACTGAGTGATGGACACTGGGGAGGGTATGTGCTCTGGTAAGCGCTGTGAATTGTGCAAGACTGTTGAATCTCAGATCTGTACCTCTGAAACAAATAATGCAATATATGTTAAGAAAAAAAAAAAAGAAGAAGAAGAAGAAGGTAGCGGGAGGGGAAGAATGAAGCGGGGGAAATCGGAGGGGTAGACGAACCATGAGAGACGATGGACTCTGAAAAACAAACAGGGTTCTAGAGGGGAGGGGGGTGGGAGGATGGGTTAGCCTGGTGATGGGTATTGAGGAGGGCACATTCTGCATGGAGCACTGGGTGTTATGCACAAACAATGAATCATGGAACACTTCATCTAAAACTAACGATGTAATGTATGGGGATTAACATAAGAATTAAAAAATAAATAAATAGAAGTTTCTGAGAAAAAAAAAAAAAAAGAAAGATATAGTTCCTGGACTCAAGGAGCTTATAATCTACTGAGACAAACTTTTTCTGTAAAGGACCAGACACGGGGGTTGGCAAATTTTTTCTGTCAAGGGCCAGAGATTAAGTGTTTTAGGCATTGTGGGTCACAGGCCTCTGTGTAACTACCTGGGGTTCTGTTATTGTAAAAGCAGCCAGAGATAATATATGAATGAATGAGGTTGGCTGCATTCCAATAAAACTTCATTTACAGATACTAACATTTGAACTTCATATAGTTTTCACATGTCATGAAGTATCATTCATCTTTAGAGTTTTTATCCAAGCATTTAAAAAATGTAAAAATAATTTGGGGGGCCTTACGAAAACAGGTTGGGGACCAGAATTATCCTGTGGGTGGTGATTTGCTCTAAAGTAAGGCCTCTAAGGTAGTAGCAAACAATATCTGAGGGTTTGAGTCTCTGTGATGTCGACAGAAATTAAAAAGTCAGGAGATACAGTTTTTAGAAGGAAAAATGTTGAATTCTGTCTTAAATAGTCTTTTCTGTATGGTGACTAACATAACATAATAAAAAAAATAGTCTTTTCTGTCATTTCTTATCCTATTGTTTTCCTAAAAAGTATCACATGCCTTTTCTTACATTTCTCTATAGCAGAAATATATCTGTCCACTGAAGTAAATCCACTTCATCTCATCCGTACCGTATCTCATGAAAATAACATGATGCTAATAGGATCTTTCTGTCTTTCCCTATGGGTCCAATTTTGTCCATTTATTATGCATATGGAAGCCAAGATTTTCAATATTTTAAAAAACATCTTTGCTCAAGCATACACTGCATCACTTCTTCTCTCGTTCAAGTATTAGGAGGGGGAGATTGGCTACCATTTCCACAACATTCAGTCGGCCTCAAAAACTGCCAGCTTATGTTGTCTACTGCAGGCTCCAATTTTTTGGAGAATCATAACTAACTTGGGCTTTTTATTTCTTTGTTTTAGATCTCAGATTTGTATGGATAAGTGCTAATTATCCGGTTTCTAACGATTAATATTCACAGAAATATAAATGTCACTACACTGACAGAACAAGTTACATGCGAATCTATGGTATCAGTTCCCAAACTCGAACCCACTCAGTGTATTAAATCAGAATCTCTGGGCATAACACCAGAATTGGTACTTTCAACATGCTTCTTAGTGTCCTTGATGCCCAGCCAGGTTTGAGAACCACTCTCTACCCTACAGTGGCTAGAAAGCGGAACAGACAGACCTGAGTGGCTCTCACCAGGACATGCTATTGGATGGTCATACTCAGGAAGTGTCAAAGCACCATTTTGCTGGGTCATGGAGGAAACATCTTCATTTTCAGATGGCACTTAAATTCTAAGTTATTTATCACAACAAAGTAGAAATAAAACCCAAACCTCCCACCATTCAGAGTAAGCTGAGCAGAACATGAGTTGGCAAATTAGAGAACACCCAAACCAGAGACAAAGGCTGCAGTGTGCACTGTGTCTCTTCTACCTAGTCTTCACACGGGGCCAACCTACCCATGAATCAAGTTCCATCCAGCTCATAAAGTCAAGCTAGGAACCCCAGAGCCTGTTCTAGAAAATCACCACAGCCTTCAACCCCATCTTTCACCTTGTCCATTCACACACACCCTTGTTCTCATCTTTTGAGTTCAGGATTACTGACTCTAGGCTCACTCTCAGTTATTGGCTGGCACCTCCTTCCACTCTCAAGAGTCCCCAAATCAACATCCTGGCTTTTTGTCCCTTAGTCTTGCTGCATCACTTTTGCCTCTACTTATTTCCTTTGTTTTTTGTGAAAACTTCTGTTGTAGCACTTGCTGCTATAGAAATTCCTGCTAGGGTAGATGAGATACAGGACCTTGGACATATGAAAGCTAAACTTTCTTAATTAGGAAAGACATGGCTAAATAACTACTGAAGAATGACAGACAAGATGTAGAGAAATCTCTGAGATTAATATGAGCACACTGCTGTATAAAAACATCTTCAGTTCTTCAGACTTTCAAGGCTAGAGCACTGGGTAGGGCACATTTGGGGAGTCTCTGAGAACTAGGCTGACAAAAGCAGAAGGTGAGATGGAATGGGTCAACCAAAGGGCATTTGCCAGCTTCCTAGGGAGTTTATATCTTGTTTTATATGACATTACACTTAAATTAACTAGTAAGTCACACTTCTCTTTCTACTGCGTAGGCTCAGGAACTCTCAAGAAAACCTATGAGTGTACAGACTTCTGTGATACTACATTTTAAGACAAAAAAAATAGATAAGGGACATGGAATTTTAAGTTCCTATCAAAATTCTGATGCAGCATGGACTCTCAGGTGGATGGTATTGCTTCAGAAGGTACCTCAACAAGTCTCACTCCCATCTTGCTGCTAAGTGTATCAGAGGCATCAGCATTCCTTCATCCCATAAGGGACAGAGGATTTAGTTGGGAGCCAGGTCAGCTCAATTATTTCAATCAGCCAAAGCCAATAAATATGCTAAGAAACACTGAGCAATAGATAGGTTTGTCGATTAGCACACCCTCCCACCTAACTCACTGATACCATTTCTGTGAATGAGTAGCTGCTTCTCTTGACCTCAAAACTTGCATTCCCTTGTAGCATATGCTCACCCTAGACCTCTCACCGTATCACCTGTGCCTCAACCTACTCTCCCAGAAATGGTTCATGCTGCAGAATCACCAGGCAGAGTGCCCACTTGCTCAGGGACCAGATCCTGGCTGTGCTTCAAAAAGAAAAGCATTCTGATTGAAGTAATTCACAATCAAGTACAAATCACTAATATATTTAAACATAAACACTGTGAGTTTTATGTCAGGAAAACCTTTCTCCAAAAGAGGTTAAGACTTTAATTGGGCCTTTATGAAATATATGGGCAAGAATCAGAATGGAATACTTATGTGCTAAATAAACAAAGTGTGCCTGTGTGTCTGTCCCAAAATTCCGAGATGTCCAAATGACAGTGGCATTGCTCAATATGTCCAAGAACTTTTATTGATATACAAATACAAGGGAAAAATGTTTAAAAACAAAGTGAGCTAGGGAATTTATCTAATGTTAGATTATGGTCACCAAGTCCTGCTTCATAATGCTTTTCCTGGAGACACAAAAAGACTGCATTTCCCAGCATCCCTGCATTTCATTGGAGCCATATGACTAGTTCTGGCCAATAGATGTGAGCAGTAGTGTAATGTGTCTCCTTCTCTTCTCACTAAAATATCTAAGGGCTGGTGGGGCTAACTGAATATTTGTTGATATTAGGAAACTGTGTCATCTTTTAGGTGTGATAATGGTATTGTGATGGTGCTTTTAGAAATAATCCATATCTTTTGGGGCACCTGGGTGGTGCAGTTGGTTAAGCATCTGAGTCTTGGTTTTGGCTCAGGTTGTGATCTCAGGGTCATGAGACTGAGCCCCATGTGGGGTTCCACACTCAGTGCAGAGTCTGCTTGAGATTCTCCCTCTCCCTCTACCCCTCCTTCTCATGCTTGCTCTCTCTAATAAAAAGATTAAAAATTCTTAAAATAGAAAGAATCCATATCTTTAAAGGTACATACTTAAACTTTTACAGAAGAAATTTCTGGCATCATTTTCAAAATAGTCCAGTAAGAGTAGGCAGGGTGAGTAGGGATACAACTGAAGCACAAATTGAGTGGAAAATGCACAAAGATCAAATAATGAGTATGGGGATTGAGCCAGTAATTAAAAAATCTCCCAAAAAAGAAAAGTCCGGGACCAGATGGCTTCATGATGAAGTCTACCAAACATTTAAAAAAGAATTAATACCAATCCTTTTTAAGCTCTTCCAAAAAACTGAAGAGGAGAAAACACTCCTAAATTCATCTTACAAGGCCAGCATTAGCCTGATATCAATAAGGATACTACAAGAAAACTACCAATATCCCTAATGAACATGGATGAAAAAGTCCTCAATGAAATACTAGCAAACTGAATTTAACAGCACACTGAAAGGACCTTAGGATGCAAGGATGAGTTGACATGCAAATATTAATAACAGTGATACATGACATTAACAAAGAGAATGAAGGATACGATTCAGATGACCATCTTAATAGATACAGAAAAAGTATTTGACAAAACTCAACATCCTGTTACAATAAAACTATCAACAAATTAGATATGGAAGGAATTTAACTCAACATAATAAAGTCATATATGACCAGCCCTCAGCTAATATCTTCCAGCAATCCCACTTCTGGTTATATATCTAAGGGAAATGAAATCAGTATCTCAAAGAGAGATCTACACTCCCATGCTCATTGCAGCATTATTCATAATAGCCAACATGTGGAAAGAACCTAAGTATCCATCAAAGGATAAATGGATAAAAAAGATGTATATTTATGGATAGATAGATATAGGTATACATAACGGAATATTAATCATTCATTAAAAAGAGAAGAAAATTGTGCCGTGTGCATGGATGAACCTGAAGGACATTATGCTAAGGGAAATAAGCCAAAGAAGAAAAATCCTGTATGATCTAACTTACATGTTAAAAAAAAAAAAAAAAGCCAAACTCATAGAAACAGAGTAGAATAGGGGTTACTAGAGGTTACCAGGGGCTGGGCAGTGGGTGAAATGAACTGGTATTGGTCAAAGGGTACAAACTTTCAGTTTTAAGATAAATAAGTTCTGGGGATCTAATAATGTACAACATGGTGATTGTAGTGAATAATTCTGTACTGTATACTTGAATTTGCTAAGAGTGTAGATCTTAAGCATTTGCATCACAAAAAAATAACTATGTGAGGTGATGGATGTGTTAATTAGCTTAACTGTAGTAATCATTCACAATGTATATCAAATCATCACATTGTACACTTTAAATACATATAACTTTTTGGTCAATTATACTTCAATGAAGCTAGAAAAAAACCCCACATATTGTAGGTCTATTCTAGATTCCACACCATACAATCTGCTGGAGATATAAAGGAAGGCATGGTCCCAGCCTTCAAGGACCCCACATCAAAGTGAAGAAGAACCATTAGCAAAGAAATAATGTCTAGTTCAATAAAATAGAAGTAAATACAAAGTGTTGGGAAATCAGACAACAAACACTGGGGATAAGAAAGTTCAGGGAAGAAGTCCTGAAGCAATATAGAAGCAGCAGCCAAGGATGAAGGAAAGGGCATTCCAGGAAAAGGAATAAGCTTGTGAAAAAGCTTTGAGTCAAAGAGAACTTGGTATATTTGGGGAACTGAGAGCAATTTAGGATGGATAGTGCTTATTGTTGAAGAAGAAGGGCAAGGGGAGATGTCAAGAGATGAGGCCAAAAATATCAGCAGGGTCCAGGTCATAATCATATGCTTTACCAAGGAGTATTAGCCTCACCCTAAAGGTTACAGGAAACCACTTACTATTTCAAGATAATTATAAATATCAAGTACCAGCAGTGTGGAGGATGGATCTGAAGAGGTGCAAAATGGGGGCAGGGGGCCTAGTTAGGAGGCTATCTGCAGTAACCCAGGTGAGCTACAGTGAGGGCTTTAACCAAAGTGGTGGCACTAGGGATGGAGATAATGGTCAAATTCTGGAGAAACCGAGTGATCAAAACTACATGCCCCAGTGACTGCTTGACTGTGACAGGTGAAGGGGAAGCAGTAGACGAAATGATTGCCAGGTGTTGTAACATGGACAACTAGTAAGATGATTGAATGCTGGAGAGATTCTATAGGCAGGAGGAAGTTGTTCAGGGACTGCACTCACTCCTTACAAATTGCTAATGCATGGGCTGCCTTTCACTTTTCTTCCAGTCAAAATACAATGGCTCCTTTATCCTCTAAATTTTAATTACAGTTTTCTACACAACTTGAAAGTAAACACTTTTACAGTTCAATATCATATCATTCAATTGATCAGCACACTCTATTCACTACAAGTTGGAAAAGTTATTGATCAAACACACAGAAGTGCTGACAGCCTACGATTGGCCACTTGAGATAAAACAGAAATGTGAAAGACTAAAGGGTTCTTGTCACTAGCATATTTGAATAATGGTCCCTGATTATAATGGTCCCCTGTGTGCTCTGACAGGCCAACTGATCAAAATTAAGAAGTCAAGTTCCTAAAGGCATCCAAACTTTTGGGGACCATTAACTATTTCTCAGTCATGGTGTTAGCTCTTTTTTGGTAGGGCTTATGTTGCTGATCTTCAGAGTATCACACTCATAAAGAGCGTGGTAAGTTACCAGCTCAGCATGATTTCAGGGCATCAGAAAGACCCCATTGGACGAACATTATCTCTTACTGGACTAAGATAGAACTTTTCCTGCTTAGAAGTCTAGGGTTTTATTCTCTGGAGAGGTCTCTGAACTACAGGAGACCAGACACACACCCCAACACTAACACTAACGTGAACCCTAAACCATAAACCCCAAATGCCTAACCCCTAATGCTAATTCTAACCCTAACTGTAACCCAAAACCTAAACCTAGATCTGAAAAAACAAAAAACAAAACAAAAAAAACCCCAGGAAGGTACACACACACACGCACACAATGGAATATTACTCAGCCATAAAAACATATGAAATCTTGACATTTACGACAATATGGATGGAGCTAGAGAATACCATGCTAAGTGAGATAAATCATTCACAGAAGAAAAACACCATATGATTTCACTCATATGTGGAATTTAAGAAACAAAACAAATGAACAAGGGGAAAAAATAAGAGAGAGAGGCAAACAATGAAACAGACTTTTAATATAGAGAACAAACTGATTACCAGAGGGAAGGTGGGTAGGGGGATGGGTTAAATAGGTGATAAGGATGAACGAGTGCAGTTGTTGTGATAAGCACTGGGTGTTGTATGCAAGTGCTGAATCACTATTGTATACCTGAAACTAATATTACACGGTATGATAACTGGAATTTAAATAAAAACTTAAAAAAAAAAAAGAATTTTTTTTCTGCCTAGTTGAAAATCTTAGCATTAACTTAGAAATTAGGATGCTAAAATAGAAAGATTTCAAACTTTACAGACAAAATATATATAGGTTCATGGCCTGGCCATGCTGAGAGACCAAGAGCAAGTCACTGAACCTCTCTGAAACTAAGTTTGCTCATTTGTAAATCTGGACAATTTGTCCATCCTACCTGCCATGCAAGGGCTTTGTAAGATTACAAAATAAGTAATGACTGGGAAATCACTCTACTGTCACATATTTTTAATCATTGACAAATTGTCACAAGTACTATTGCCATTATTATTATTTCAACCTTTTAGGTTAAATAATATGGTGGAGGGATTATTCTAGAGCTACTATATAAATGCATTTAAGATGAAGATGATAGAAAGATTAGTTGGGGGTGGCAAGCACTCTGCTTTTTTACATAAGCATACCACAATGTCTTGGATTTTTTTCTCCTCAGGTTAGATAAAGCAAAAGAAAGAAAATTCTGGGAAAGACTGAAAAACAAATGACTTCTTAGCTAAATTTAGAAAAAGAGAATGCAAAAGAGAAAAAAACTCAGAGAAAAACTCACAAGAAGATATTATTTTAAAAAAGGAAAATGTAAGACCAAATATCAACAAGTTACACATAGAACAAAAATAAGATTTTTGAAAAGCCAAGTTTTATTAGGGCAAATACTAACAGGACAGGAAGCTAGACAAAACAACCATCATCTGGAAACTGCTTATGTGACTGTAGAGAAATTGACTCCCACTACTTTAAAGGAAGACACAATTATTACCAAAACAAGGTGCAAAGATACTATTAAAAGCTGTGTGGGGTGCCTGGGTGGCTCAGTTGGTTAAGTGTCTGCCTTCGGCTCAGGTCATGATCCCAGAGTCCCAGGATCAAGCCTCACGTTGGGCTACCTGCTAGGTGGGGAGTCTGCTTCTCCTTCTCCACTGCCCTTCCCCCCTGCTCCTTCTCTCTCTCTCTCTCTCTCGCTCGCTCACTCTCTCTCTCAAATAATACAATCTTAAAAAAAAAAAGCTATGTGAAATCTATAAATCCTATAAAAGCAGTCAAGCATCAGAGGAGACCATTAGGAGCAGAACTGACATCAAGAATGAAGAACCTATGATACTGGAAAGACAGTAACAGAACAAATGAAAGCACATCAAAGGTACACAGACAACAACAAAGAAAGAAATCTACAAACCAAGGATAAAACCAGGATATCCAATCTGAGAATAACTGGTATACCAAAGGACATAAAAATGCAAACAAAATGGAATTTTTTAAAATAAACATGTTTATTATTGTTCAAATGGTTTAAAATTTTTTTTTTTTTTAGTTTCAGAGGTAGAGTTTAGTGATTCATCAGTTGCATATAACAAACCCAGTGCTCATTACATGGAGTGCCCTCCTTAATGCCCATCACCCAGTTACCCCATTCCCCCCCAACCACCTCCCCTCCAGCAACCCTCAGTTTGTTTCCTATAACTAAGAGTCTCTCTGACTTCATCTTATTTTATTTTTCCTTCCCTTCCCCTATGTTCATCTGTTTGTTTCTTAAATTCCACATATGAGTGAAATCATAGGATATTTGTCTTTCTCTGACTGACCTATTTCACTTAGCATAATATCCTCTAGTTCCATTCACGTTGTTGCAAATGGCAAGACTTCATTCTTTTTTGATGGTTGATTTATATTCCATTGTATGTATGTGTGTGTGTGTGTGTGTGTATCACATCTTCTTTATCCATTCACCCCTTTCTCCACATCCTTGCCAACATCTGTTGTTTCTTGACTTGTTAATTTTAGCCATTCTGACTGGTGTGAGGTGGTATCTCATTGTGGTTTTGATTTGTATTTCCCTGATGCTGAGTGCTGTTCAGCATTTTTTCATGTGTCTGTTGGCCATTTGTATGTCTTCTTTGCAGAAATGTCTGTTCATATCTTCTGCCCATTTCTTGACTGGATTGTTTGTTTTTTGGGTGTTGAGTTTGAGAAGTTCTTTATAGATCTTGGATACCAGCCCTTTATCTGTA
Organism: Neomonachus schauinslandi; assembly: GCF_002201575.2. Taxonomy (NCBI): domain Eukaryota; kingdom Metazoa; phylum Chordata; class Mammalia; order Carnivora; family Phocidae; genus Neomonachus; species Neomonachus schauinslandi. Next base: position 76,443,258 of record NC_058407.1, on the reverse strand, counting down.
ATGTCATTTGCAAATATCTTCTCCCATTCTGTAGGTTGCCTTTTGGTTTTATCGACTGTTTCCTTTGCTATGCAAAAGTTTTTTATCTTGATGCAAGTCCCAGTAGTTCATTTTTGCTTTTGTTTCCCTTCTCTCTGGAGACATGTCTACTAAGAAGTTGCTGCCGCTGAGGGCAAAGACATTGCTGCCTGTGTTCTCTAGGATTTTGATGGATTCCTGTCTCACATTTAGGTCTTTCATCCATTTTGAGTTTATTTTTGTGTATGGTGTACGAAAATGGTCCAGTTTCATTCTTCTGCATGTGGCTGTCCAATTTTCCCAACACCATTTGTTGAAGAGACTGTCCTTTTTCCACTGGATATTCTTTCCTACTCTATCAGTTAGTTGATCATAGAGTTGAGGGTCCATTTCTGGGCTCTCTATTCTGTTCCACTGATGTATGTGTCTGTTTTTGTGCCAGTACCACACTGTCTTGATGATTACAGCTTTGTAATAGAGCTTGAAGTCCAGAATTGTGATGCCACCAGCTTTGGTTTTCTTTTTCAACATTCCTTTGGTTATTTGGGGTCTTTTCTGGTGCCATAAAAATTTTAGGATTATTTGTTCCAGCTCTGTGGAAAATGCTAGTGGTATTTTGAAAGGGATTGCACTGAATGTGTAGATTGCTTTGGGTAGCATAAACATTTTAACAGTATTTTTTCTTCCAATCCATGAGCATGGAATGTTTTCCTATTTCTTTGTGTCTTTCTCAATGTCTTTCATAACTGTTCTATAGTTTTCAGAGTACTGATCCTTTACCTCAACAAAGTGGAATTTTACTTAGGGAATAAATTAAAGATAATTTTATGAACTGTCAAGATATCAAATTATAATTCAGATATCTTGAACAAATATGAAAAACCAGTTGGAAACAGGCTTCACTGAAATATATGTGGGTACTTACTTGTCACATTTTTAAAGTTTGAAACCCATGAGCAAAAGAATATGAAGTCTTGAGTAAAAAGGCATGAAAGAAGATGAATATGTGATTAATGGGATATTTTTATTGTACTTTGGATTGCGTAGCTTGAATGTAGACACTTGGATAAACTCATATGGAGAAGTCAAAGATCAAATTTCCTCCAGAACCCTCTTCTAAAGAGAATTTTTACTTTTGTAATGTATATATATATGGATTCTTGGGAGCTGAAGCAAAGGCCTGATAAATGAATGACCTGAGATATTAATTTTGCCTTGAGATCCACTGAAAATAAAAAGGAATAATTTTTTTTCAGGCCACCAGATGAGAAGAAGGCATAACACAACCCCACTGGCACTTAAGATGGCACAGCTTAGAGAACAGTAAGCTGGAGATCAAAGGAACATAAGACAACCACTGCCTTGCTGATGGCATAACTTATGATAGAAATAATTGTTTGGTGAGTTGAGAGCAGTATGGTGTGGTGGATTACACTTTTTCTCATCTAACTATCTCTTTTGACTATGCTATCTTAGTTTTCTAGAGACTGGTAGCCTCCAGGAACAGGCCCTATCTTACTATGAAGTAAGAATGCCCTGATGCTCAGACTTGAGGCACAAGGCAGGCTTCAAGGGAAATCAACCCAAAGCTAAGGGAGAAGGAGCCATTATAAAAGAACAGAATCCAGAAAAGGTCATTTTTCTCTTTGAAGACAAAAGATAGGTTTTGAAAATGAGAGAAAACCTCAAAAACCTGAAAAAAATTATCAATGAAGTCTCACAGCTAAAAATATTCCAACAAGGAGAATGAAATAACAGATAACTATTAAGAACCAGTGGATTGCAGTTAACAAAAGGAATGGTTAGAAATACCATGTAAAAGAGTCAATTAGACCACATTTTGAGACACATAAAATAGAAATAATATTTTACAAAGTGTTCCAGGCTATGTCAATGCAAATACCAGCATAGAGTTTAGATTTCATATCACCTCCAAAAGGATATTCAGTGTTAACGTATTTAATTAAAATGTATATTAAAAGTAATGGTTGGGGCAGCTGGGTGGCTCAGTCGTTAAGCGTCTGCCTTCGGCTCAGGTCATGATCCCAGGGTCCTGGGATCAAGCCCCACATCGGGCTCCCTGCTCTGCGGGAAGCCTGCTTCTCCCTCTCCCACTCCCCCTGCTTGTGTTCCCTCTCTCTCTGTGTCTCTCTCTGTCAAATAAATAAAATCTTCAAAGAAAATAATAAATAAATAAATAAATAAATAAAAAGTAATGGTGACAACTGTGTCAAAATGTATTGTTGCTAAAAATATGGATTCAGATTGGTAGATAGTCTTTTCGACTGGAAATAAAAAGTTTAAACTCAGTTATCGGAGAAGACAGCAATGGAGTAGGAGGACACTAGGCACATCTTGTCCCACGAACACAACTAGATAACTATCAAATCATCCTAAATATCCCAGAAATCAACTTGAAGACTGACATTACAAACTCCATAACTAAAGGGAGAGAAGTGGCCACATCCAAGAAGGTAGGAAGTGTGGAGACAGAGTTTGGGGGAGAAACGGATCATCGGTGCTGCAGTGGGGGAGGGAGCCTGGTCTCAGGGAAAGGTAAGAGAGAGAGGCATACACAGGGGAACGCACAAGGAAAATGTTTTCCCAAAGCCACTGGCTAGGAAAATGAGAGGGACTGATTTTCATGACTTCTTGCAACCAGTGGGGCTTAAAGATTAGATTTTTAAAGGTCAGTGGGCTTGGCTGGGATAGAGCCCTGAGGGTGCTGCCCTGCTCCTGGATAGAAGACATGCAAGCAACCCAAAGACAGAGAATGTGGAAACAGTGATCTGAAGAATAACTGGGGCACACAGTGGGAAGATTATTCACTCTTCTTGGAGTGCTTCCTCAAGAGATAGTGATCACAGAGATGCCTCTCTGGGGACAAAGGAGCTGGCTGGTGCCACATCCCTCCCCCGCCCTTCAGCATAAACACAGAGCCACCTACAGGAAGCAGCGCAGTGCCCACACTGGCTGCCTAACCTGCTTATACCAAGTCCCACATCCCTGTGCTCTGGTGGGACTGCACTTCTCAGTCAAGCTTGCCTCAGTCCCAGCGTGGGGGACCCTTCCCCAGAAGACCAGCAGAAACCCCCCTCCACACCACATTTCCCTACCAGAGAGATCTGCAGGGCTTCAGTTCTAGTGGAAGTAGTATCAGGTCTCTTTTAACAAGCAGACCAGAGCACACCTAGTTAAAACTTGCTATATTCTAGTCAAGGACCAAACACTGCCCACTGCAGGCAAGGAGAGTCTCTGCAGAAGGCTGGCCTGAAGGCTAGAGCAGCCAAAACAACAGCAGAGCTCACGTAGCACACACCAGAAACAATCCCTGAAGCACCAGGCCCTGGATACTATATGACCTCTTCTTCATAAAGCATTACTCTCAGAAGCAGGAAACATAGTGGGCTTTTCTAACACAGAGAAGAGGGCAGACACTTAGACAAAATGCCAAGATGGAGGAATTCATCCCAAATGAAGGAACAAGATAAGGTCACAGCCAGAAAGCTAATCGAAACAGATATAAGGATTATGCCTGATGGAGAATTTAAAGCAACAATCATAAGGATACTCACTAGGCTTGAGAAAAGAATGGAAGACTTCAGGGAGACCCTTACCACAGAGATAAAAGAGTTAAAAAAGAATCAATTACAAATGAAAAATATAACTGAGATTGAAAACAGACTTGATGGAATGAACACAAGGCTGAAAGAAGAGAAATGAATAAGTGATATAGAAGACAAAATAATGGAAAATAATGGAACTGAACAAAAGAGAGCAAGAAGAATTGTGGAACATAAGCATAGACTTAGGGAACTCAGTGATTCCCTCAAATGTAGTAACATTGGTGTAATAGAAGTTTCAGAAGAAGAAGAGAGAGAAAAGGGGGCAGAAAATTTATTTGAGGAAATAGTGGCTGAAAACTTCCCTAATATGAGGAAGGAAATAGACATCCAGATCCAGGAGGCACTGAGAACTACCATCAAAATCAACAAAAGCAGTCCAACACAAAGACATACTGTAATTAACTTTGCAAAATATAGGAATAAAGAAAAAATCTTAAAAGCAACAAGACAAAAAAAGTCCTTAACTTACAAGGGAAGTCCTACGAGGCTAGCTGATTTCTCAAAAGAAACTTGGCAAGCCTGAAGGGAGTGGCATGATATATTCAATGTGCTGAATGGGAAAAATCTTTAGCCAAGAATACTCTACCCAGCAAGTCTATCATTCAGAATAGTAAGATAAAGAGTTTCCCAAACAAAAACTAAAGGTGTTCGTGACCACTAAACTAGACCTGCAAGAATTATTGAAGGGAACACTGTGAGTGGAAAGCAAAGACCAAAAATGACAAAGACAAGAAAAGAACAGAGAAAATGTCCAGAAGCAACAATAAAACAAGTAATAAAATGGCACGACACATATCTATCAATAATTACTCTGAATGTAAATGGACTAAATGCTCCAATCAAAAGACATAGGGTGGCAGAATGAATTAAAAAAAAAAAAAAGACCCATCTATATGCTGCCTTCAAGAGACTCATTTTAGACTTGGAGGGGGGGGGATGGGTTAGCCTGGTGATGAGTATTAAAGAGGGCACTCTACTGCATGGAGCACTGGGTATTATACACAAACAATGAATCATGGAACACTACATCAAAAACTAATGATGTGCTAAAATTAACAAGTCAGGAAATGACAGATGTTGGCGGGGATGCGGAGAAAGGGGAACCCTCCTACACTGTTGGTGGGAATGCAAGCTGGTGCAGCCACTCTGGAAAACTGTATGGAGGTTCCTCAAAAAGTTGAAAATAGAGCTACCATATGATCCAGCAATTGCACTACTGGGTATTTACCCCAAAGATACAAAAGTAGGGATCCAAAGGGGTACGTGCACCCCGATGTTTATAGCAGCAATGTCCACAATAGCCAAACTGTGGAA
>NC_058407.1:76438051-76438200 GCF_002201575.2 Neomonachus schauinslandi | reverse complement strand
ATCAGGGAAATCCAAATCAAAACCTCAATGAGATACCACCTCACACCTGTCAGAATGGCTAAAATTAACAAGTCAGGAAATGACAGATGTTGGCGGGGATGCGGAGAAAGGGGAACCCTCCTACACTGTTGGTGGGAATGCAAGCTGGT
>NC_058407.1:76410053-76413051 GCF_002201575.2 Neomonachus schauinslandi | reverse complement strand
GCCTTCTGGCCCAGACTTCTTCTCCCTCGGTTTCAAGGAAAGGAACCCGTTCCCCAGGCACTCACCCACGGTAGGCTGGAAAGTGCTTCCTCCCTCAGAGAGGTGGATGGTAGCTAAAGCACGGTTTCTCCACCGTGTTGTTTGTTCGAGTTAGAACGCTAGCGATGAGACTTCCATGCGGAAGTGGGGCCGCAGCGCTAGCTTCATGAAACAAGAGGGGAGTCGTGTTCTGCCTTCTGCCAGGGCCTGAGTCTCACTCGGAAAATGCTTTCGGACTCCCTTGCAGTGCTCTCACGCATTCCCACAGCAACGTGCTTCCACCCTCAGGAACGGCTGTTGGAGCTGAAGCACGGATTCTCAGCAGAGTTGTTCGTCCGGGTTAGGGCGTTGCCTTGAGGCCTGCACGCACACCCGGGGCAACGGCACTCGCCTCGGAAACAAGAGGTGAGTTGAGAGCTGCCTTCCGCTCCGGCCTGTTTCTCCCTCGATTGGACGTATGGAACCCGTTCCCCAGGCTCTCAGCCACAGTACACCCGAAACTGCTTCCTCCCACAGAGAGGTCGACGGCAGCTAAGGCACGGTTTCTCTACAGTGTTGTTCCTCCGAGTGAGAACGCTAGCGATGAGACTTCCATGCAAAAGTGGGGCCGCGGTGCTAGCTTCATGAAACAAGTGGGGAGTGTGTCCTGCCTTCTGCCGGGGCCTGAGTCTCACACGGAAAATGGTTTGGGACTCCCTTGCAGTTCTCTCACGCATGCACACAGCCAAAGGCTTCCAGCCTCACGAATGCCTCCATTCGCTGAAGCAGGAATTCTCTACAGAGTGGTTCCTTCCACTTAGGTGGTTGGCTTGAGGCCTGCAGGCACACACGGGGCAACTGTCCGAGCCTCGTCAACAAGGGGTGAGTGGACAGCTGCCTTCTGCACAGGCCTGTTTCTCCCTCGATTGGACGTATGGAACCCGTCCCCAGGCTCTCACCCGCAGGACACCCGAAACTGCTTCCTCCCACAGAGAGGTCAACGGTAGCTGAAGCACGGTTTCTGTACACTGGGGTTTCTTCGAGTTAGAACGCAAGCGATGGGACTTCCATGCGAAAGTGGGGCCGCAGTGCCGGCTCGATGAGCCAAGTGGGGAGTCGTGTGCTGCCTTGTGCAGCGGCCTGAGGCTCCCTGGGCATTAGGTTTGGGACTCCCTTGCAGTGCTCTCACGCACGCACACAACAAAATGCTTCCACCCTCAGGCGCGGCTGCTTGAGCTGAAGCACGGATTCTCTCCCCAGCTTTTCCTTCCAGTTAGGTGGCTGTCTTGAAGCCTGCACGCACACCCGGGGCAACGGTCCTGGCCCCATAACCGTGATGGGAGTTGAGAGCTGCCTTCCTCCCCGGCCTGTCTCTCCCTCGATTGGACGAAATGGAAGCCGTCCCCCCTGTGGGTGTAGGCTCTCACCCACAGCACACCCGAAACTGCTTCCCGCCACAGAGAGGTCGACGGTAGCTAAAGCGCCGTTTGTCTACAGTGTTGTTTGTCCGGGTGAGAACGCGAGCGATGAGACTTCCATGCAAAAGTGGGGCCGCAGTGCTAGCTTCATGAAACAAGTGGGGAGTCGTGTCCTGCCTTCTGCCGGGGCCTGAGTCTCACACGGAAAATGGTTTGGGACTCCCTTGCAGGGCGCTCACGCATGCACACAGCAAAATGCGTCCACCCTCAGGCATGGCTATTTTCGCCGAAGCAGGAATTGTCTACAGAGTTGTCCCTTGGAGTTAGGTGGTTGGCTTGAGGCCTGCAGGCACACCCGGGGCAAGGGTACTAGCCTCATAAGCAAGAGGTGGGTTGAGAGCTGCCTTCCGCACCGGCCTGCTTCTCGCTCCGTTTCGCGTACGGGACCCTTTCCCCGGGCTCTCCTACACGAGCACTGTAAAATTCCTCTGGCTTCAGGAACGGCGATGTTGACTAACGCGCAGTAACTCTGTAGCATTGATTCTTGCTCTTAGTAGCCTGGTAACTAGGCCTCCAGGCACCCAGGGTACAGCAGTGCTAATCTCCTAAAGCGAGAGGTGAGTCACCAGTCAGAATGGCTAACATTAACAAGTCAGGAAACGACAGATGTTGGCGGGGATGCGGAGAAAGGGGAACCCTCCTACACTGTTGGTGGGAATGCCAGCTGGTGCAGCCACTCTGGACAACGGTATGGAGGTTCCTCAAAAAGTTGAAAATAGAGCTACCATATGATCCAGCAATTGCACTACTCGGTATTTACCCCAAAGATAGAAAAATAGGGATGCGAAGGGGTACGTGCACCCCGATGTTTATAGCAGCAATGTCCACCATAGCCAAACTGTGGAAAGAGCCAAGATGTCCATGGACAGATGAATGGATAAAGAAGATGTGGTATATATATATACAATGGAATATTATGCAGCCATCAAAAGGAATGAGATCTTGCCATTGGCCACGACGTGGATGGAACTGGAGGGTATTATGTTGAGTGAAATAAGTCAAACAGAGAAAGACATGTATCACATGATCTCACTGATATGACGAATTCTTAATTGCAGGAAACAAACTGAGGGTTGCTGGAGTGGGGGGTGGGGTGGGAGGGAGGCGGTGACTGGGTGATAGACCCTGGGGAGGGTATGTGCTCTGGTAAGCGCTGTGAATTGTGCAAGACTGTTGAATCTCAGATCTGGACCTCTGAAACAAATAATGCAATATATGTTAAGAAAAAAGAAGAAGAAGAAGAAGAAGGTAGCGGGAGGGGAAGAATGAAGCGGGGGAAATCGGAGGGGTAGACGAACCATGAGAGACGATGGACTCTGAAAAACAAACAGGGTTCTAGAGGGGAGCGGGGTGGGAGGATGGGTTAGCCTGGTGGTGGGTATTGAGGAGGGCACATTCTGCATGGAGCACTGGGTGTTATGCACAAACAATGAATCATGGAACACTTCATCTAAAACTAATGATGTAATGTATGGGGATTAACATAAGAATAAAAAAAAAGA
>NC_058407.1:76369081-76409893 GCF_002201575.2 Neomonachus schauinslandi | reverse complement strand
GCATGGAGCACTGGGTGTTATGCACAAACAATGAATCATGGAACACTTCAACTAAAACTAATGATGTAATGTATGGGGATTAACATAAGAATTAAAAAAAAAAACTAATGATGTAATGTATGGTGATTAACATAACATAATAAAAAAAGAAAGAAAGTGAGGGAATGGAGAAACATTTATCATGCAAATGGATGTCAAAAGAAAGCTGGAGTAGCAATACTTATATTGGACAAAACATACTTTAAAACAAAGACTGTAACAAGAGATGAAGAAGGGCACTATATCATAATAAAGGGGACAATCCAACAATAAATTCTAACAATTGCAAATATTTATGCACCCAACATGGGAGCACCCAAATACATAAAACAATTAATAACAAACATAAAGGAACTAATTGATAATAATGCAATAACAGCAGGGGACTTTAACACCCCTCGTACATCGATGGACAGATCATCCAAACAGAAAATCAACAAGGAAACCAATGGTTTTGAATGACACACTGGACCAGATGGATTTAACAGATATATTCAGAACAGTCCATCCTAAAACAGCAGAATACGCATTCTTTTCAAGTGCACATGGAACATTCTCCAGAATAGGTCATAAATCAGGCCTCAACAAATACAAAAAGATTGAGATCATACCATGCATACTTTCTGACAATAGCCTATGAAACTTGAAGTCAACCACAAGAAAAAATTCGGAAAGATCACAAATACATGGAGGTAACACAACTTGCTACTTAACAATGAATGGGTCAACTAGGAAATCAAAGAAGAAATTAAAAAATACATGGAAACAAATGAAAATTAAAACACAATGTTCCAAACCTTTTGGGATGCAGCAAAAGCAGTCCTAAAGGGAAGTATAGAGCAATACAGGCCTACCTTAAGAAGAGAAACCTCAAATAAACAACTTAACCTTACACCTAAAGGAGTTAGAAAAAGAACAACAGAGGAAGCCTAAAGCTAGCAGAAGGAAGGAAATAATAAAAATTAGAGCAGAAGCAAATGATATAGAAACTAAAAAAACAATAGAACAGATCAATGAAATGAGGAGCTGGTTCTTTGAAAAAATTAATAAAACTGATAAGCCTCTGGTCAGACTTATCAAAAAGAAAAGAGAAAGTACCCAAATAAATAAAATCACAAATGAGAGAGGAGAAATAACAACCAACACCATAGAAATACAAATAATTATAACAGAATATTATGAAAAACTATATGCCAACAAATTAGACAACCTAGAAGAAATGGATAAATTCCTAGAGACATATAAACTACCAAAACTGAAACAGGAAGAAATAGAAAACTTGAACAGACTGTTAACCAGCAAAGAAATTGAATCAGTAATCAAAAATCTCCCAAAAACAAAAGTCCAGGGCCAGATGGCTTCTCAGGTGAATTCTACAAGCACTTAAAGAAGAAATGCAAAGGCATTCCATGCTCATGGATTGGAAGAACAAATATTGTTAAAATGTTTATACTACCCAGATAAATCTACCCAGTTAATGCAATCCCCATCAAAATACCAGGATTTTTCACAGAGTTAGAACAAACAATCCTAAAATTTGTATGGAACTGGAAAAGACCTCAAATAGCCAGAGCAACTTTGAAAAAGAAAAGCAAAGTTGGAGGCATCACAATTCTGGACTTCAAGTTATATTACAAAGCTATAGTGATCAAAACAGTATGGTACAGGTACAAAAATAGACACATAGATGAAAAGGACAGAATAGAAAATCCAGAAATGAACCCACAACTATATGGTCAATTAATCTTCGACAAAGCAGGAAAGAATATCCAATGGGGGGAAAATGGTCCCTTCAACAAACGGTGTTGGGAAAACTGGACAGCAACATGCAAAGAATGAAACTGGACCACTTTCTTACACCATACACAAAAATAAACTCAAAATGGATAAAAAACCTAAATGTGAGACAGGAAACTATTAAAATCCTAGAGAACACAGGCAGCGACCTCCTTGACATTGGCTATAGTAACTTTTTAATAGATTTGTCTCCTGAGGCAAGGAAAACAAAAGCAAAAGTAAAATATTGCAACTTTGTCAAAATAAAAAGCTTCTGCACAACAAAGGAAACAATCAACAAAACTAAAAGGCAACCTACTGAATGCAGGAAGCTATTTGCAAATGACATAGCTGATAAAGCTGATAAAATCTATAAAGAACTTATCAAACTGAACACCCCAAAAAAAATCCAATTAAAAAATGGGCAAAAGACATGAATAGACATTTTTCCAAAGAAGACATACAGACGGCCAACAGACACATGAGAAGATGCTCAACATCATTCATCATCAGGGAAATGCAAATCAAAACTACAATGAGATATCACCTCACTCCTGTCAGAATGGCTAAAATCAGCAATACAGAAACAAAAAGTGTTGGTAAGGATGTGGAGAAAGGGGAAGCCTCTTGTACTGTTGGTGGGAATGCAAACTGGCACAACCACTCTGGAAAACAGTATGGAGTTTCCTCAAAAAGTTAAAAACAGAACTACCCTACCATCCAGCAATCGCACTACTAGATATTTACCCAAAGAATACAAAAATACTAATTCAAAGGGATACATGATGATACCCTGATGTTTATAGCAGCATTATCTACAATAGCCAAGTTATGGAAACAGCCCAAATGTCCATCAAATGATGAATGGATAAAGAAGATGTGGTGTGTGTAATATATATATATAATGGAATATTACTACTCAGCCATCAAAAAGAATGAAATCTTGCCATTTGCAACAACATGGATGGATCTAGAGAGTATTATGCTAAGCAAAGTAAGTCAGTCAGAGAAAGACAAATACCATATAATTTCACTCATATGTGGAATTTAAGAAACAAAACAAAAAACAGAGAGAGGCAAACCAAGAAACAGATTCCTGATTATAGAGAACAAACTGAGGGTTACCAGAAGGGAGATGGGTGGGGGGATGGGTGAAATAGGTGATGGGGATGAAGCACTTGTGATGAGCACCAGGTGTTGCATGTAAGTGTTGAATCACTAAATTGTACACCTGAAACTAATATTACACTGTAGGTTAACTAACTGGAATTTAAATAAAAACTTTTTTAAAAGTTTAAAATCAGCTACAGAAATATTGTATAATGAAGTAAAAGAAGGCAGCAATAGGGAAAAACTAACAGGGCAAAGGAAGTGGTAGAAAGTTATCAATTAAAATGTATAAGGCAAATGAACTAAACCCGAATATAAAGCATGGGTCACTTACTGGCATAAAAACAAAATTCAACAATATGATGCCTACATGAGAGACACTTAAATATAAGTAGCTAAAAGCCACAGTAATTTAAAGCCTGTTATATCTGTGAAAATACAAAAAGAAAAAGTCTGGAATTTTCTACCATGGCAAAAAAATTAGGCGAAATTAGTAAGATTACTATTAATCAAATAAATTTACACATAAAGTCATATTAAATAAGACGCTAACAATATTGCATGTGTCTGTTCCAAACAACATACTAACAATATATTCTAAAGAAAAATAGATTAAAAATGGGAAATACTATATCTGAAAACCTCATCAGTTTATAATGTCAAGTTTTGTAGATATCAAATTAAGAATAAAGATAAAACAGAATTTTGGGGCACCTGGGTGGCTCAGTCGGTTGAGCGTCTGCTTTCCACTCAGGTCATGATTCCAGGGTCCTGGGATCGAGCCCCGCATCAGGCTCCCTGCTCAGTGGGGAGCCTGCTTCTCTCTCTCCCTCTGCCTCTCCCCCAGCTTGTGCTCACTCTCTCTCTTGCTCACTCTCAAATAAATAAAATAAAAGCTTTAAAAAAAAAAAAGATAAAACAGAATTTTAAAAACTATATTAAATAATAAATGACATACAAATAATTTTGCAATAGCAAAAATTTAATGACAAGACAGAAGAACCACCTTTTTATTTTTTTTACTAAATCCGTATTGATTATTTTTTAGAATTGCTTAGGTAAGAAAAATAAGTATCAGAAAAGCAGAAAATCTATATATCCTATATTTTTACCTTGTGAGGTGGTAAATAACAAAAGCAACCTCTAAAAAAGTAGTCCTCAAGGTGAGGTTAAATGCAAAGGAACAAATGTATCCCCCAAATAAACTAATTTAGCATTACTTATACAGCTTCCCATATAAACACCTTACGGATGGTAACTAGACATTTGGTGGTGATTACTTTGTAGTACATACAGTTGTCAAATTATAATGTTGCACACCTGAAACTTATACAGTGTTATATGCCAATTTTATATGCCAAAAATAATAAATAAATATAAATACCCTATGGTATATATACCATGTAATAGAATAGAATATTTAAATAGCTCCGTAACCAAACCAACATTGCCATCAATTTATATGAAAGCCTCATCATTGAATCAGACTCAGTTATCAACATACCCCTGACCTAATACTTCTAGAACTCTTATGGACAAATGGTGATATACTAAATGTATCTCTTGCAAAAACAGCTATTAATTTCTATGTTCTACTCTTCTCCACACCTTGAATAGAATGTCACTGTTCTTTCCTCAAAGTACAAAACCAAAATATAACATTGTTAAGATCATTAAAACTATCCAACAAATACCTAGATGAGGTTTCAAATGTAATTTCTACTGACCTTGCGAAAATGTTGGACAAGACTGCATCACTGTGATGGGGCTCTCTGAGAACGTGAAGGAAGCCAACGACCACATCTTCAACCTAGTGGAGGAATACCTGGCTGATGTGGTCGACAACGAGGCACTGTAGGTGTACTTCGTGAAGCCACCAGCCCATGAGGAGTCCGAGGTGCCCTCCAAGGGCTTTGTGGTACGGGATGCTCCCTGGACCGCCAACAGAAGCAAGAAGGCTCCTAATATGAACAGCTCTGAAGAATTTCCCAACTTTGGGGCTCAGGTGGTCCCCAAGACCCTCCTTTGGGGCCCCAAATGATAATGATCAAAAAGCAGAAACCTCTCCAGCCTGCTGATCCAAACCCCACCACACATGGTTTGTCTCAATGTGACCCAGCGGCTCTATCCTCCATATATTGTTCACACTTCCCCCTCCCCAAGGTCTCACAGGAAAGCCACGGGCGCTCAGGATCTGCTCCCTGACACCTATGTTCTGGGACGGCTCTCCACTGTTGTGAACCCTAACAGAGGTAATTGGACATTTCCCTCGAAGTGCCCTGGCTCATCCACCATGTCAGTAGGCTCTGGCCTCCACTGTGAGAGCTCCACAGCTGTGGCTGAGTCTACTTCCTGTGTCATGACCTCAGGAAATAAACTTCCCTGACTTAAAAAAAAATGTTAGGGATAATGAAACTGGATTTTCTTGCTGTGAAGAGTACCATGGACCCTTCCATTATCCACAGGCAGAAATACAGCAGCACAAGCAAAATCACTCCACAGAACAAAAAAACTGTGAGTAAATAACCACTCGGTAGAGGGATACACCTTTCTGGACACCTCGAGGCACTTTACAGACAACCCTTGGGGTGAGCATTTCTATCTCCATGATGAACTGAGTAGGAAGGCCGGAAGTAGCTGCCTGAAGGAAGAGCACGTCATGATGGTGATGAGACAACGGTGAAGGTAGCAGCTGCTGGCCACTGTGCCCTTCCTGTGGTTGTGCTAAAGGCTTTCCATTTTCCGTTAGCCTCATGACATTCTAGGATGTAGATATCATTGCCCGCCATCCCACCCTTTACAGGCAGGTCGAGGCTTAGAGAAGTTAATTCATCTGTTCCAGGGTCACACCACTAGGTAATTGTAAGAGCCAAGCTTTCAAATCCAAAGCCTGAGCTCTTTTTTTTTTTTTTTAAGATTTTATTTATTTATTTGACAGAGAGAGAGGGAGAGAGAGCACAGCAGGGGGAGCAGCAAGCAGAGGGAGAGGGAGAAGCAGGCTCCCCGCTGAGCAGGGAGCCTGACGTGGGGATCATGCCAGGCCCCTGGGATCACGACCTGAGCGGAAGGCAGATGCTTATCCGAGTGAGCCACCCAGGTGCCCGCAAAGCTCAAGCTCTAAACCATCCTGCTCATGTAGCCTTCTGAAAATTATTTTTAATGTGATGTAAAACGTGGTTGTTTCTTGCATGAAAACAGTTGGGACAAGTCCAGTTCTTGAATGAGTGGAGACAAAACGCTAACAAAGGTTTATTTCAGCAGACCCCAAGGGAAGACTTTTCTTCTCTCTTTTTTTCATCTCATTGACCAGTGGGACCCTGTGACTATCTTGGGCAAGAAGCCTGCAGAGATGGACGTGACACTGCTGTCACGATGAGTATTGTTCATAGGCGAGTCTGGGCATTCTTCTCATTTCTGTTAGGACCGATTACATTGTCCCTTTGGAGTCACTAGGCATTCTTTGCTTGAACAAACAATGAAGACTTATATTTGGAAGTAGTCATGGCTGGATTTTTAAAAATGAGTATTGTGGACTCATAATGGCCCAAATCCAAAAATTGGGATAAATGTGTGGCATGGGTCCAATGTTAGTGTGAGAGTAGATATGCAATAATTTAACATCATTTCAATTTCACACTTACCCAGTGTCCTTGTTTAGGGTGGATCAAGATAACTGGCAAATTTTCAGACTAAACTTAAATTCTTAAAGATATTTCAGGAGCCATGCCAACTACAAAACTGGTAGGAAAACTGATAGTAAAATGGGCTTTGAAAAGTAAATTATTCAAAGAACAGATGGATTGGAAGTTGACAACTTTCATCATAGTAACACTCACACAAACACAAAGACTTGTAGGGCAGGCAGTGGCATCTTAATTCTATGCAAGATGCTTTAGGGTATTTTCTAGACACATGGTCCTTCCTCTTTTTTAAAAACCAATCTCCATTTCATTTCATTTTTAGGATAAGTCTCTTCTCCCACAAATATGTTTTAATGTTTGGTAAATAATCACATTTTATATATAACTGTTGATAGGGAATTTATGAGAAAGACTAACATCACACAAGGCTGGCCTCCTACACTAGCTGACTGGGAGACTCCAACAACACAAGAGAATGCCTGGGTTTGTGGGACCATTTACTGATTCAGCAACTTGAAGTGGGTGGGCAAATATCCACTGTTATTACATCATGTTATTAGACCATGTTACTAGGCTCCAGTGAAGAATTTTTAAATATGTGTCTCTGAACCAAAAAAAAGTAAAAATGTTCCTTATCAGACAGTCCAAAAACATGTACATACTTACACAGCTTATGACCCAAATAGTTCCTTTTAGAAATGGTCTTATGGGAGCAGAAATATCTATTGCTGCTTTTTAGTCACATACATGAAACAGGAAGGAAAAAATTTTCCCTAAAACAATGCTAAGAATCTACCACATATGCAATATTCTTTCAAAAGGAATATGCTCTAGTCTTGAAAAATGTTTCACTCAACCTGCGTCAAATTCAGATAGCTATAAAGAAGTGTTGGAAGAGGGCTTTGAGAGGACATGACTGCCACTTGATCCACAAGTTGTACCTGGTCACCTCCCTCCTCTATCCTTGGAAAGTATGTTGTGCCCATTGTTCCCACAGTAGGGAGTGGTTCCAAGGACATAGACCTGAGATAGTGATGTGTTGTTGAGACCACCTAGACAGCATATAGGACTGAATGCAGTTAAGACCTCTATATAAACTTTTAAGATTCTGGCCAGCAGGTGCAGAAATCTACTCCTCTTGTGGTTGCTGAAGACAAGCCTCATAGGTGAGTTCTCTTGCTGATTAAACTTGCCACTTGCCAATCTGGATTAGCCTGCCTCTTTCTTCCATCTCTCCTTGTGCTTCATGTATGGGGGACTATTGGCAAACCAACAAGGACCAAAGCTAAGAGTATGGCCTTGGAGCCACACCAACTGTGTTTTAATCCCCCAATTCTGCTACCTACTATCTGGGAGATCTTAGGCAAGTTACTTTACCTCTCTATACCTCTGTATTTTTCTCTATTATAAAATGGGGACAATAATAGTATCTACCTTATAGTTCTATTCTGAAGAATAAAGGAGTTATTTTATGTTATTGACTATCTTCCAAACAGACCTATTCCTTATACTAAAAAAAGAGGGGATACTATGGTTAGGTGAGGTTATGTGATTTCCCCAAAGTCAAAGAGTTAATAAGCACCAAAGGTGGGCTTAGTGGCCACCTACTTCACAACCCATGTCGTTATTTTCTCTATGATCTTCAGGACCACGATTTTAAATTATGTGATCATTTACTTTCTTTTCAATGTCAAATTTTGCATAAATTCTTTGGTTATATCCAGAGGTAATTACTATGTGCAAACTACATGCAAATTACCTACATATTAAAGGACAGAGAGGAGACAAAAAGAGTTGCATCTAATCATAAAATCCTACAACCATTTCTCTCACCATCACTGTCCAGACATTTTTACCTTACCCTCACCCTTTCACTTTTTTATTTTTTTAAAGGTTTTTTAAAAGATTTTATTTATTTATTTGACAGAGAAAGAGAGTACAAGCAGGGGGAGCATCAGGGAGAGGGAGAAGCAGACTCCCCGCTGAGCAGAGAGCCCAACATGGGGCTCGATTCCAGGACCCTGGGATCATGACCTGAGCCAAACACAGATGCTTAACTGACTGAGCCACCCAGGCGCCGCTCACTCTTTTTTAAATACAATTTTTCCTCAGAGTATTTCTTCCCACTTACCTCAAAATTCTGCACTTGAATGAGCTTCTCTGGGAAAATCCTTCTGTAAGGCCTGACTACCAGAGTGAATCAGTAAGTCCTAAAGAAGCTTCTGTTTTGATACGTAGAAAATATACATGGTCTCATGTATTTTGTAACAGTCAAGTGTACCCAAATGGCACAGAGAGGAAGCAACCAGCTCACTTACATCACATGTCTTTCTTTCCCTACTCTTCCTTCTTTCTCTCCTAATACCAGGTCTCCTGCATCCTACCAACAATCCTGGCAGATGTCCCTAAAAAGCTGACTATCCTAGTATTTATGGAATGCAAAAAATGAAAAGAATCTGGAAAACTCAACTGAGTCCCAGTCCAGGAATTCACCCCCAAGCACTGTATTTATTATTTCCCTCCCTCCTCTGCCTAACAGTGGGCTTGGCAAGGAGGAAGCCCAGAGTTACTGTCAGCTCTCCCAAAACAGGTGCAGCTCCTGTCCCAAGATGGGCTTAAGGGAGTCCACAACCCTTGACATTATAAGTCACATTTTGCAGATATTTGCATTAAAACATTTTTGGGGGGCACCTGGGTGGCTCAGTTGGTTAGGCGACTGCCTTCGGCTCAGGTCATGATCCTGGAGTCCCGGGATCGAGTCCCTCATCGGGCTACCTGCTCAGCAGGGAGTCTGCTTCTCCCTCTCCCACTTCCCCCTCTTGTGCTCTTTCTCTCTTTCACTGTCTCTCTCAAATAAATAAATAAAATCCTTAAAAAAAAAAAAACCATTTTTTGAGGTAAAAGTCTACCTTTGATTTTCAATCTCAATGTGATCTGTGATCCCAAATTACTGAAGTCCTACTAAGTATCCTCCTCCTCTCAGCTCTGGTTCCCTGATGGGTATTGCTTTCAGCTCAACACCACAAAGACCAAACTCTGGATATTCCTGTAATTTCTTCTCTCTCTCTCTTATTTAATCTGATTTTATTTTATCTATTTTTTCAGTTGTATTTATTTTTAATTCCAGTATAATTAACATACAGTGCTATATTAGTTTCAGATGTACAATATAGTGATTCAACAATTCTATACATTACTCAGTGCTCATCAAAATAAGTATACTCTTAATCCCCTTCACCTATTTCTTTTTTTTTAATTGGTATCTTTTTTTTTAATTTTTTATTGTTATGTTAATCACCATACATTACATCATTAGTTTTTGATGTAGTGTTCCATGATTCATTGTTTGTGCATAACACCCAGTGCTCCAGGCAGAATGTGCCCTCTTTAATACCCATCACCAGGCTAACCCATCCCCCCACGCTCCTCCCCTCTAGAACCCTCAGTTTGTTTTTCAGAGTCCATTGTCTCTCATGGCTCATTTCCCCCCCTTCATTCTTCCCCTCCTGCTATCTTCTTTTTTTTTTTTCTTAACATATATTGCATTATTTGTTTCAGAGGTACAGATCTGTTATTCAACTGTCTTGCACAATTCACAGCGCTCACCATAGCACATACCCTCCCCAATGTCTATCACCCAGTCACCCCATCCCTCCCAACCCTCCCCCCCCACTCCAGCACCTATTTCATCCATCCTCCCATCCATCTCCCCTCTGGTAACCATCAGTTTGTTCTCTATAGTTAAGACTCCGTTTTCTTGTCTGTCTGTTTTTTCTGTTTGTTTTGTTTCTTAAATTCCACAAATGAGTGAAATCATATGATATTTGTCTTTCTCTGACTGACTTATTTCACTTAGCATTATACTCTCTAGCTCCATCCATGTTTTTGCAAATGGTAAGATCTCATTCTTTTTTGTGTCTGAGTAATATTACATTGTGTATATACCATATCTTATTTATCCATTCATCTTTGGTTGCTTCCATATCGTGGCTATTGTAAGCAATGCTGCAATAAACATAGGGGTGCATATATCTTTTAGAATTAGTGTTTTCGTATTTTTTGGGTAAATAGCCAGTAGTGGAATTACTGAATCATATACTCTGGCAACTTCTTTACAGAATTAAAATAAAGAGTAGCGGGAAAGGAAAGAGAGTGGCAGTGTGGGAAAAGGTACTTGGGAGGGCTGGAAGTGGATGGAAAAGTACTCCTGAAGGCTCATGAAATTAGAAGTGGTTCCTCTTTTCTGAAATGACAAACTTTGTGTTTGGGGATTTCTTTTAAAATGTTACACTGAGGTATATTAATCATGTTCTGGTTCCCTGAAACCATGCCAGGGCTGTGACTCAAAGAGTTTTATTTATGAGCCTCTCTCTTATTTGGCAATTCTTCCTCACCCCATGAAAAATCCCATTTCCTCAAGAAGTGAACCTAAGAGACCAAATAATTTACTCTTAATTAAGAGTTAGCTTCCCATAGCAATGATGGACAGACTAGAATGGTCAGTGACTGAAGAAATGATCTCGATTTCAAGGTTTCTATTTCTCTTTGTCAACTCATAACAAAATAGAAAATAAGCCAACAGTGATCCTGCCTTTTCCCCACTCTAGATCAGAGGCTGAAATTCACAGATTCATACAGCTGTGAATTCATAAATGCATTCCAGGGGTTGAGTTCTCTAAATCTCTTCCCCCTTTCCCTCACCCCTGTAAAACTGGCCTGTGGGATTTTCCCTATCAGCCCATTCATTATATACCGCCCACAGAACTGAAACTTAACAACAATATAACCAGAAATAATAATGGGAAACAATTTGTATGTGCCAGATACTGTTGTGATTTAAATATATTAACTCATGCAATATAAGCCTAGGGGGCAAATCAGTATATTCCCCATTTTATAGATGAGAAGAACAAAGAGCTAGAAATAATAATCATTATATCAGATGTTCTCAGCTACTTAATTCAATCATGAGATAAAAACCTGGATGTGCTGTGTCAACATAAGGCACTGTTCAAATGTCATTAGTTACTTTTCAGTTTTGGTCAACTTCTCCAAGGTTTGTTGCTGAAAAGACAGGAAACAATAAAAACACCTCAAATTCTCTAAGCATGAATATCCCCCTTCTCGGCTGGTCACATTCAAAACCATAAACTGCTTCTCCTTACTTAAAGTTCACCCTCTGTGGCTAATTGGTCTTCCCATCCTATTGATTCTATCTTTATGAAGGCTCTTCAGTCTGTGCTCCCTTTTCTATCTGCCCTGGAAATTCCTTAGCTCAGGTCCCTGTTATCCCTCTCCTTGATTACCTCAAAGCCCCACTACCCACAACTGGTCTTCCCAACTCTAGTGTTTTTCCTCAATGCCATTCACTCCAAGTGGAGTTCCCTTCTTAAAAGACAGATCTCACCAGGCCCCCTAATCAATACCTTCAGCCTTACTCACTGTAACCAGAGGTAGCATCTTGGGCAGCACACTTTGTCTAGGCCAAAGGATGTGAGATGCAGTTCTAAGTCTACTACTTACTGGGCCTGCAGTCTTGAACTTCTTATTTAACCTCCTTGAAAATAAATTTCTTCATGTATGCAGTGAGATTATGTAATATTTTCCTGACCTACCTCATAAGCTATAAAAACTCTTTTTTTAACTTATGAGAAAATTCTTTGAAAACTGAGATTTCATTTCAAATATATAGCTCTTACTAAAATTAAAGTCCAAATTTCTTGACCTGGCATTCAAGGTCTCCAAACTCTGACCATGAGTGGCATCCAGACACTCTCCCACTATAAACACACCCAAATCCCTCCCAGGCGCTCTGGATCCTCCTTCTCTGTCCTTTGCAACCTCTGACTATACACCTTCCTCTGCCCAGAATGCCTTTCCTTTCCATGGCTCCTATCAGAGACCTGTTCATTCTTTATCACCAAAATAAAATCTCACCTTCTCAAGGAGGGTATCCACAATTTCCCAGTAGGATTTAATCTCTTCATTCCCTGGACTTTCCTATCACTTAGTGACCATTTTGTGAACTCTTGCTGTATGTCCCACATTGCGCCAATGCATGTAATTATCTATGCATATTATCTTCTATTCTTATAATCCTCAAAGTGACCCTTAGAGGTAGACATTATCTCCATTTATAAATGAGGACACTAGCTCCTTAGAACAGTCAATACCTTAGCCAAGGTTACACAAAATGTGAAGAGCGGAGCTTGGCTTGGCCAGGTCTGTCTTCTTCTGGAGCCTCTGCTCTTAATTCTGTGTATACTCATCTTTGGTGCCTTTATAATAGCCCTTACCAGAATCAGCCTGGTAGTAATCAAAAATGCATTAACTCATTTCTCTCACAAGTTTGTGAGCTCCTGGATAATGAAGGAGCTTTCCTCATTATTCACTTGTACCATCAGATGACTACGTTATACTTAACTTATAGCAAGATGATCAATAAATATTTACTGAGCTGAAATGAACTTATAAAATCATTATTGCTCCTCCAGTTAGAACTTTCACCCCTCACTCCTACCATCTCTCTTACTTTTTCTAACTCGCCTGCTCTCTTTTTTTTCTTTTCTTAGTATCCAGTGCTTAACCTGGGTGAAAAATAAGAATGTTCACAGTTTGAAATATGGACAACAGAATGGAAGAGAAAACCACTTGGAAATTGTTTACCCATCTTAATTTTTGGTGTTTCAAATGAAAATATCCTGTTAGAGTTTCAAGCCCCTCACAGAATAATAAACACTTGATAATTTTTGCCTAAATACTGGCTCTGGTGACCATCTATCTCATCGCAAAGCATTGCTAATGTAAAGTAGTAACAACCCATAAATTGCAAAGAACCTTATATAAAATTTCTTCTAAAACACTAATCATACTGATATAATTTTCCTCGCTCTTTTAAGGAAAATAAAAAGAAAGGGAAAAGACTCACATCTCCTAATAAGAAAGAATTGGAATTCAAAGTTTTTAGAATAAAAATTCAGAAATCCTATTTCCCTTTGAACAGGAAGGAAAAAGATTTCTCAGCTGACCAAAGTAGCAAAGACGCAGCTCACATTAGGAAAGATTACAGTTTAACAAAACAACAGAAATTTAAGTGTCTATGGGTTCTTTCTGAAATGTACTACCTTAAACAAATTAAGTGCTTCATCTAAACCTTAATAACCAATGGCATTCTCCAGAGGAGCAGGACAACCTTTGATGTCTCCTTTGATATTCAGAGGCAGATTCTGAAGGGAAGAAGCTGGCCAACCAGTCAAAAAAGACACCCACAAATGTCTCCACTGCATCAAAACTCCAATTAACCTTCAATATCTTGTTCCACAGCTACAATAAATTTTTCTTCCTGAAATGTTAAACTCTTGTTCCGGCATGTTACTTACAAAGAAAGAATTGTGTGCAAGAAAGTATGTCCTGTTATAGTAGGAAATGTAGAAATAGGAGATATGGGAGATATGTGGGGATATAATTTTTTAATTCTCTAACCAGTTTGGAAATCATTAAAGAGATGACAAAGTTCTAGTATACTATAATTAAAAGGGACCATATGAGCTCCTGTAATTTTACAGATAAGAAAAATAAAATCAGAAATATCAAATGACTTGCATAATGTCATATAGTCATGTAGCATCAAAGTATCAAAGTCAACTGGGGTTCAGGTTCTTTACGTTTAGTCCAGTGTTCTTCTCAATACACTCTACCACTAATTTAGTCAGAGCCTCCAGAGACGTCATCTCTATTCTCTCTACAATTAATAGCTTTAATCAGTTTTGGTGGTTACTTCTGTGGTTAACAGCCTCAGGGAAGTTTCATTATGTAATAACAAATTTGGCATTTAGTGCACTTAATATGTGCTGGTCTCTGTGCAAAGCATACTGCATGCTTTATCTTTATTTTTAAGATTTTATTTATTTATTTGACAGAGAGAGGGCGCAACAGATGGAGAGGGAGAAGCAGAAGCAGACTCCGCACTGAGCAGGGAGCCCAATGCGGGACTCGATCCCAGGACCCCAGGATCATGACCTGAGCCACAGGCAGATGCTTAACCAACTGAGCCACTCAGGCACTCTGCATACTTTATCTTAACTAATCCTCAAGACAGTCTGAGTCAGAACTCTTCCTTGTCTTGGGGCTTAGGAAATTTCTTATCCAGAAGCCCAGAGCCTAACAGAGGTAGGACACAACACAAATTCAAAGCCAGAAACTAATCTAGACCCTGTAAAAGTAAAATAAAAGTTGGTTTATCCAGCATGTTTTTGACATAGTATCTTTATTCTCTGGTATTTCTGGGTGTCTGTAACACAATGAGTATTGGTTTTTTTTTTTAATCGGTTTTTATTTAAAAAACAACAACCTCATTCATGAATCTTTGGTGTCTCTGTAAGTTAGAAGAGTCCCTGGCACACCAACAGTACAAACTAAACATCTGTAAAAAAAAAAACAAAAAACAATGAACTTAGGCAGTGTGCAGTCTGGAAGGGCCTTCTACAAAATATGTTAAAAGATAAATGTACATATTAGAAACGGTGAGATAAAATAGAACCCGACATAGAAAAGGTTAATTTAGAAACTCCAAGTGGAAAACAGCTGACCATAGGGAGAGGGTGCACACAGTTGAGAGAGGAAACGGTAGATGAGATCACTGCACTGTAGCTTCTCAGACTGACCTGCCAACCAGGCCCAAGAACACAGACCTGCACACCAAGCTGAGCAGAAGCTGAGAGTGGGTCACGTAAAAATGCACCGAAAGAATGACACTGAAGCTAGCATATGAAGGATGATGAAGAATTCATGAGATGATGGAAGTGACTTAGAGGGAGGAGCATAAATAAAAGCTGAGGGTTGGAAGAGGACAAAGTATGTGGAGAGGAAATTCAACATGGAGGGAATATCAACCACTGGCATAGTGGTGAAAGGTGAAGCTAGAGAGAAAGGGAGCGATAGGAAAGAAACTAGCTTCGGAGGCCTGCTAAGGACTCTGACCCTTATTCTGAGGGCAATGGAGAGCCAGGGAAGGGCTTTAAGCAGATGGCATGATCAGATTTGGAGCAAGGCATGTAACATTTGTACAGTGCCACTCTGGAGTCCTAGAACACATCACCATGGAATAGGGTAATGGGCAGAGAGGCAAGGCCCCAGGACCAGAGGGCAATACCAGTAATGGGAGCCAGAATAAGATGTAGACAACAGCACTTTGGGAGAACATCTGGCATATAATCAGAGGAACTTCCAGAAATATTGAGGAGGCTCTTGTGGTAGGAATTAAAGACTCTCCTAATCATGGATAAGGATGAGTGAGAAAAGCATGTTATATGTATATGTTGAAATGATTTAGATGCTAAGTATTTTCTCAATGCATTTCAATCTTCTGCTAATTGGCTATTAATGTGTTATATACGAGAATTCTCTATTATTTAAACATTTAATTTGCCAGAATATCAACTGCTAACATAAATATACACATTATGTATTTATATATCATTGCATATATTGGATATATTGCATATATATCACATTGGGCTTTTCCATCCATTTGGTCTTAGAAAGACTTTTGTAAGGTTGGCAGACAGCAAACACTGTCCCCATATTATAAATGAGGCTCACAGAGGTAAAGTGGTCAGAGGCAGTGAACAATTAACCAGAATTTGAGTTTTCTGAAGTTCAGTGTTCTCTTAGCTACATGATTATAAGTATGTGGAATTTAGTGTCTTTTTTTCTTCTATTTCCATCTGTCCAAACTTACTGCCCAGCAGAGGTCCAAGGAATCCAAGCAAACAAAATCACTTCTACTTGCAGCACATACTCATGCACGTGCATAAGTAAGCTTAGCACTAAGAAGATTAAAAAGAGCGAATACTGCTGTAATCAGATTTTCTGAATTCCTAATTGGGATACAGGGGCCAATAAATTTTAGCACAATTAAGCTAGTGAAGTAGAATCTTGACATTGGGATTATCTTCAAAAATTTGGGATAAACTACCTTATAAATACAATAACATTTATTGAATGCTTATCTTGTGCAAGGGACTTTTCTAAGTGCTTTACTTACATTAATACATGAATCCTCAACATAACTCAATAACAAGGGTACTATTATTATCTGTATTTTACAGAGGGGAAATTGAGGCAGTAAGTAGTCAGTAACTTGCCCAAGTTCCTACAGCTAGTAAGTAAAGTCAGATTTAAACCTAGGCCATGCTGAACAAGAGCCCATGGCCTTAACCATTGATGCTCTCTACCGCTCACATTATCATCAGTAAAATCTCTGTCTTCGCCTTTCCAGGATGATACTTGAACTGCAAATACTATTCCCAGAGACACAAATACATCAACGATATTTGCCCAGGATACCATGATATTCCTGCTCAATTTGGGAAACTGACAAATGAACAGCTACAACTTCATCACCATGAAAATGATACAAATGATTCAGATATCAATATTCCATTTGAAAAGCAAATATTGAGCAGCTACTATCTGTCCAGTCCTGTGATGGACTTAGAGGTAATGGAAAAGATAGAAAACATATCACTGAATCTGACTTCCAGGAACAAGCAGGCAAACCTGAATGAAATGCACATACTGAATATTTTAATAATATCTAAATTTTACTGAATGCATTCTAAAGACAGACACTGTTCTAAACACAGTATTAACCTTTCAATCCTCATAACAACCCTAGGAAGCAGGTGCTATTATTATCCCTCTTTTATAGAAGAGAAAGTGAGGCCCAGAGAAGTGAGTTAATTTGCCAAAGGTCACATGTCCAGTAATTAGCTGAACTGAGACTTGAACCTGTCCAGTCCGGTTCTAAGCCCACACTCTCAGTACTGGCTCTCTTTATCTTTATCCCAGTTTTGTGTCTGCATTTGGGTGAATAATTTAGGCTGGAGCCAGATCATGATCCAGACATCTCAGGTTTAAGTCAGGGGGAAGGAAAAACCTCACTTAAGCCTTAAGCCCAAATCAATTTCACCAATGTGGCTTTTAAAAGAATGCTCTGGGGGTGCCTGGGTGGCTCAGTCATTAAGCATCTGCATTCAGCTCAGGTCATGGTCCCAGGGTCCTGGGATCGAGCCCGCATTGGGCTCCCTGCTCTGCGGGAAGCCTGCTTCTCCCTCTCCCTGCTTGTGTTCCCTCTCTCTCTGTGTCTCTCTCTGTCAAATAAATAAATAAAAACTTAAAAAAAAATAAAAATACAAGAATGCTCTGAATCAGGGATATTTAATGGTATTCTGATTACTAGCCTGCTCTTGTTCTTGATGTTTATCTTTGTTAGCCAAGAATCCTACTTGGAGGAAGATTAAGCAGTAGGAAAGGGAAGGGTTCACCTTCCTATGATTTCCCCTCTAGATACCTCAAATCTAGGAACAATCTAAACATTCATCAGCAAGTGAACAAATATTGTGGGGTATTTTCAAACTCAGCAATAAAAAAATAACTGTGGATACAACGACATAAATGAATTTCCTAGCAATTATGCTGAACACAAAAAGCCAGATGCAGAAGAGTATATACTAGATAACTCCATCTACTTGAAATACTAGAATAGAACAATCTCATCTATGGTAACAGAACGCTGATCAGTAGTTGCTAGGGCTGCAAGTGGATGGCGGGGGATAGACTGGGAAGGGGCACAGTGAACTTTGTGGGGTATTTGAAATTAAGGGATTCTTTTGGAAATGGGAAAAATGTTCTCTATATTAACTTAGATAGTAGTTACATGATACATAAATTTGTCAAAACTTATTAAAATGTACACATAGGATGAGTGTATTTTTATGTGGGATTCTGAAGTAAATCTTGAACCAGAAAAAGGACATAAAAAAAAGAAAAGAAAAAGGACATTAATGGAACAGGGGCAGGTTTTGAATAAGATCTATAGATTACTTAATAATATTGTATTAACGCTAATTGCCTAGTTAGTATGATTTTTGCAATTTTTCTCTAAATCTAAAATTATTTCAAAATAGAGAGTTAAAAAAAAAATTAAAGCACATGAGTTTCTTGAGCTGAGTTCACACAGTGGCCAAAAAAGACATTCTGCAACCTCAGCTTCAGGCAGACCACAGCTCCTCCTCAACAGATCACCCTACATTTGTGGTCAAAGCCTTTCAGCAGAGTAGGTGGCCCTAGTAAAACACAGCACAATTGAAAGGGTGCAAATACTGTTGATATAAGAGACAATAAATTTTTTCTTAGCCCAAACAAACTCATCCAAAGAACAGGTCACAATCCCCTCCCAGTCTCAATGTGGCTGCTTTATATTTAAGGTATGAGGATTTTAATGACCCTTGCAGATGGGGCTAGAAAGAGGGGAATAAGTTATTACCTGTACAATCTTACCAAACACCTTTAAAATTCATTTTTCCTCCCAAACAAACAAAACAAAGCAAGCCAAACCAAAAATTCACACAAAACATCAGGCAATGAAGGCCAGTGACCCATGAGAGATGGAAACAATTGCCCCAGCTTACTGCCCTGGAGAAGGTTCTCAGGCTCTAGTGCAAGGTGGAGCAGTGAGGTCTCCTGGATTGGACGTCCCAGCAGGTCACAGTGGCCAGAGAGCAAAAGGCAAGGAGAGGAGAGAGTGACCTGGACAAAGAGCTCTTAGATACGCAGTTAGAACTCTGATTATTTTTTACCTTGAGGACAAAGGTCTGTGTCATATTAAAAACAGCCTGTAGATTCTTTTTTTAACTCTCCACTTCTGAAATATTTGATATGTATTGTATTTTATTTTTTATTTTGAATTTTCACTCACACAGAAAGCTAGCTCTGTAGGGGAAAGCCATAAATAAGATTTTAGAGTAGAAATGAAAACCGTATTGACCCTAGCAGAGAGTATTCAAGACATATATACAAACAGTGTTCCTGTCAGGATTTTAAAGTTTGATTAATATGTCTATCAGTATTTTTTTTAAGATTTTATTTATTTATTTGAGAGAGAGAGAATGAGAGAGAGCGAGCACATGAGAGGGGGGAGGGTCAGAGGGAGAAGCAGACTCCCTGCCGAGCAGGGAGCCCGATGCGGGACTCAATCCAGGGACTCCAGGATCATGACCCGAGCCGAAGGCAGTCGCCCAACCAACTGAGCCACCCAGGCACCCAATATGTCTATCAGTATTACAGAAGTAATGTATGCATCATAATTAATCATGGTTTATATAAAAATACATTTCTTTCAGTTTTGTAACTTTTGAAACCTTCTCCTAATTTCTCCATACACCTGACAATTTATATTTAAGATATAGAAAAGAAGTTTACATTGGATAGTTGATAAGGAAACTAGCAATTCTGCTGTGTCCAACCGTGAAGTGTGTGCCTATTTGCTTATAATTTAGTATTTTTAATCAAAGTATACTTCCAATGTAAAAACAGAAATCAATAAAAAAAAAAATACTCCAATTGGTTCAGCTGTAATGACCCACATCTATGATGAATCCTGAGAATTTGGCTATCTGTCTGCAGCATCCCAGACACGTACCCCGGTCCTTAGGTGGTCTGGGTGGGGGAGTGAATGGTAACTACATAGCCACACAGCCAAAGGGGAGACATTAAAATATAAACACAGAGACAAAAATAAACAAACAGAAACCAAATTTATCCCCAAAACCTCTTTCTGCCCTTATCAAAACTAGGTTTTCATTTGTTCTTTTTGGGGTTTTTCTTTATTATTATTCAGACATTGCCTCTGGGTTCCTGTACTACATGTACTACAAATAATAGTAGTGATTATATATTGATGGCCCCACATGATCTTCGATCTAAGCAGGTAGGAGCTATTATTATCATCATCATCTCCATTTTCCAGACTGGAATATGGAGGTAGTCAGTTGCACAGCCCAAAGTCACACAGCAAGCGAATGACAGACCAGGGGTGTTACTGGGGCCCAGATGACCCCACAAGCCCAAGCCTTTGGCACTGACCTGCCTCCTTGTGGCCCCTATATAGTAACTACAAACTGGTCCAAGCTACTCACTAGTTGGGCTTGCTGATGACGGCTGTTGTTCTGATTCTTAAAACGCTGTAATAGAGACCCTTTTCCCCTGGGCAAACTCTTCAGTTTTAGCTCTGTGACTCTGGGCAAGTTCTTGGCCCTTCTGAAAAACCTCTGGGCCTCTGTTTCTAGAGTGATTGCTAATGGTTCCTTTCATTCTCAGCTCTCAAAACTAGGTTTCCTTCTTTCTACAGGACATCTGAGTGTGGCCAGTCCAGCACAGCCCAGGGAGGGAGGCAGACCCATGTGCATCCTGGCTCAGCCAGTGACGAGCTGGGAGATTGGGCAAGCAATTTAAGCTCCCTGGGTTGGGCGCCTGGGTGGCTCAGTTGGTTGAGCGGCTGCCTTGGGCTCAGGTCATGATCCTGGAGTCCCGGGATCGAGTCCCGCATCGGGCTCCCTGCTCGGCGGGGAGTCTGCTTCTCCCTCTGACCCTACCCCCTCTCATGTGCTCTCTCTCATTCTCTCTCTCTCAAATAAATAAATAAAATCTTTAAAAAAAAAAAAAAAAGCTCCCTGGGTCTCAGGTGCCTCAGCAGGAAAGTGGTCATCATAATTTCTGCCTTATACGGTTGTTGAAAGGATTTCAGTGAGATCAAGTATGTACGTGGCTCAACACAATGCCCAGCAAATACACAAAGCAGCCATTACTGAAATAGCCAGCACAACTCCATTGAAAATACTAATATGCTATGGCTTATGCCTTCTAGGGCCACAATAGGAAACAATCATCTCTCTCTGCCAAGGAATGAAGGGATTCAACTTGAATAAGTACAGAAACAGGACAATCAAAAGGTCTGGCAATCCCTTCCTTCCTGGAAGGAAAAGGAAAATGTAACACAGTGTCATCCTAAAAGATAGAAGTGTAATTTGACTTTCAACACTGCCCTTGTTAATTCAGCTTGGCCACTGAGGTCAGATCACACCAGTGCAGTCGTGCAAGAATGCCAAGCTGAGGCAACGATTAGGGGCAGAAGTAACACATGCGCTTGGACTGGAGACTGCATCTGTCCAGGGAAAAGGAAGCCTCAGGACTGATGCACAAAAGTGCCCTCCACACAACCAAATCATGGGCTCTGTGCCCACACCTCGTTCTCGTGCACACACAGGTGCCCCGACTCTACTATTGCTCAACACCTATGGACTAGATAG
The DNA here is from genome assembly GCF_002201575.2 of Neomonachus schauinslandi. Classification (NCBI taxonomy): domain Eukaryota; kingdom Metazoa; phylum Chordata; class Mammalia; order Carnivora; family Phocidae; genus Neomonachus; species Neomonachus schauinslandi. The sequence continues at coordinate 76,388,178 of NC_058407.1, read as the reverse complement.
CTTCATATTGCTAACGACCTTCACAGAGACTTGTTCAATCAAATGCTTCCATCTGAAATTGGCTGATTGCTGCCAATTTCATTTTCTCACTGATGTACTATCACACTGTTGCCATATTTCCAGTCACCCAACCATGTGTAAATTAATGTTCAAACGGAGAAAGTCATTTACTTTTTCTAAGTATGTTGGAACAGTGAGTGCCTTATTCATCTATGTTGCCCTGCATTCCCAACACAGGGCTTTGCGAAGTAAGCATTTATTAACTCACCCAATTGAATTATGAAAGAAAAATTCCATTCCCACCCTTTTAAAAATCTAATATCCTGATCATATTTTAAGTTGTTATTTTTAGGGGCGCCTGGGTGGCTCAGTCGTTAAGCGTTTGCCTTCGGCTCAGGTCATGATCCCAGGGTTCTGAGATCGAGCCCCACATCGGGCTCCCTGCTTGGCGGGAAGCCTGCTTCTCCCTCTCCCACTCCCCCTGCTTGTGTTCCCTCTCTCGCTATGTCTCTCTCTGTCAAATAAATAAATAAAATCTTTAAAAAAAAAAAAAGTTGTTATTTTTAAAGATATACTTTTTGACCTAAACCTAAATACATGCCCACATCAAACTCCTCTAAAAATTTTCTACCATAAAGTTACAGATTCTAGAGGTTTACACAGGACACTAAACTGCCATTCTCCGGCAAGTTGGTACAATGCAAAAGAACAAAGCAATAAAGACTAACCAAAATCCAAAGAAAAAATCAGCAACACTCCCTTCATCTTGCCCTGAACTTGTCTCTTGGATCCATAACTCATCCATTTTGTATAAAAAAAGGTGTATAAGAAGCAAGTGTTTCTCCAGTGGAAAATAAATACTGTTTTCCTTTTCTGAAAATAGAAGAACTAGAATTTCCTCATCCATACTTCATGGCTGTCAGACAAATTCTTTCATCAGATTGAAATCAGCCAATGTAACATAATTTTTACACTTTCTTTTTTTGAAATAACAAGAAGAAAATGAAGAGATGGAAGGAACAAGAGTTTAATGACTTCTAAGACTATTTGGAATAAATTAGTATGTACAATCTAATGGGTTTTTAAGATCTTATTTAGTGAACCAAAAAGCTGCTTGGTTACTTATAGTGGAGGTTCATATTTTAAAAGCCGAACTCAAATATAACATACATCATCAATGAAAAGGATTGTCATTAATTTTTAATTATATGATATCCTGCTATATTGGATACTGTGCTACCTATAACATTAATCCTATTTTATTTTTTATTTTTTTAAGTACTTACAAACCATTTATTTAGTAATCTACTCCAGAATATTTTATCATTTGGTGTCGCACTCATTCATCTATAGTTTTAGAGCTCAATTGCCACATTTTATAAATTAGGAAACATTTTTGACTCTAGATTTGTGGCTCTTTTATCTTTCTCAGCCATTTTTTTAAATTTAATTTTATTGTTATATTAATCACCATACGTTACATCATTAGTTTTTGATGCAGAGTTCCATGATTCATTGTTTGCGTATAACACCCAGTGCTCCATTCAGTACGTGCCCTCTTTAATACCCATCACCAGGCTAACCCATCCCCCCACCCCCCTCCACTCTAGAACCCTCAGTTTGTTTCTCAGAGTCCACGGTCTCTCATGGTTCGTCCCCCCTCCAATTTCCCCCCCTTCATTTTCCCCTTCCTACTATCTTCTTTTTTTTTTCACATATAATGTATTATTTGTTTCAGAGGTACAGATCTGTGATTCAACAGTCTTGCACAATTCACAGCACTCACCATAGCACATACCCTCCCCAATGTCTATCACCCAGCCACCCCATCCCTCCCACCCCTCACCACTCCAGCAACCCTCAGTTTGTTTCCTGAGATTAAGAATTCCTCATATCAGTAAGATCATATGATACATGTCTTTCTCTGATTGACTTATTTCGCTTAGCATAATACCCTCTAGTTCCATCCATGTTGTTGCAAATGGCAAGATTTTGTGTTTTTTGATGGCTGCATAATATTCCATTGTGTATATATATATATATATATATATATATACACACACACCACATCTTCTTTATCCATTCATCTGTTGATGGACATCTTGGCTCTTTCCACAGTTTGGCTATTGTGGACATTGCTGCTATAAACATCGGGGTGCATGTACCTCTTTGGATCACTACATTTGTATCTTGGCGGTAAATTCCCAGTAGTGCAATTGCTGGGACGTAGGGTAGCTCTATTTTCAACTTTTTGAGGAACCTCCATACTGTCTTCCAGGGTGGCTGCACCAGCTTGCATTCCCACCAACAGTGTAGGAGGGTTCCCCTTTCTCCGCATCCTCATCAACATCTGTCATTTCCTGACTTGTTAATTTTAGCCATTCTGACTGGTGTGAGGTGGTACATTAATCCTATTTTAAAAGACAAAACCAAACCAAACCATAAAATTTGGATATATATCATGTTTTTTATTTTTTGAATCAACTTTACTGGGTATAATAACATTGAATAAAATGCACACATTTTATGCATACACTTAGATACAGTTTGACAGATTTACACATTTTTGTCTCTCTTAAAATTTCCTTTGTGTCCCTATGCAGTCATCCTCCATCTTCCCCTGCATGTGACAATCACAGATCTACTTTTTGTCACTATAGGTTAAGTTTGACTATTCTAGAAATTCGGATAGCATATGCTCTTTTGGGACTGACTTCTTTCATTCAGCATTGTTTTAAGATGAATTATTATTGTTACATCTATCAGCAATTCATAGCTTTTTGTTTGATGTGGATATGCCACAATTTATACATTCACGTGTTAAATGACTGTTTTGAGAGAGAAAGAGAGTGCAAGCAGGGGAGGGGCAGGGGGAGAGGGAGAGAGAATTTTAAGCAGGCTCCATGCTCAGCGAGGAGTCCAATGCAGGGCTAGATCTCACAACCCTGAGATCATGACCTGAGCTGAAATCAAGAGTCGGGTGCTTAACTGACTGAGCCACCCAGGCGACCCTATACATTCACTTGTTGATGGACATTTAAGTTGTCTCCATTTGGGGTATTATGAATGAATCTTCCATAAATATTCATGTACAAGTCTTTTTGTAAACATGTGTTTTCATTTCTCTTGGGTAAAAACCCATGGGGTGGCATTGCTGAGTCTTATTCTAAGTATATGTTTAACTTTATTAAAAACTACCAATTATTTTTCAAATAGTTGTACTATTTTGCACTTTGCCAAAAATATATGAGAGTTCCAGTTGCCTCACATCCTTACACGTGGTATTGGGTCTTTAATTTTGACAATTCTAGTGGGCAAATAGTGCTCTCATTGTGGTTTTAATTTGTATTTCCTTAATGACTCATGACGTGAAGCATCTACTATGTGTTTGTTGTAGATCCAGTTTTGTGAAATACCTGTTCAAATCTTAACGCCCATTTGGTCAATTTGGTGGTTTGGCTTCTTATTGTGCTATAAGCTTTCCTTGTATATTTTGAATACAAGTCCTACATCAAATATATGTACTGTGGTATTTTCTTTCAGTTTGAGGCTTGCTTTCATCTTTATTTTCTTAATGAGACTTTACACTTAATGAGACATTTATCAGTTTTTCTTTTTATGGTTAGTGCTCTATTTCTGCTTCTTAAGAAATCTTCACCTACCCCAAGGTCACAAAGATGTTAATTTTTGTTTCTTTTAAAAGTTTCATAAATTTTGCTTTTATATTTATGTCTATGATCCATTTAGAATTAATTTCTGAATATGGTATGAGGGAAGGGTTGAAGGTCTTATATAAAGATACTCAATTCCCCCAACACTATTGACAAATCTATCTCCCCCCCCCCAATATTACCTTGATGTATCAACTGACATATCATATGTGGGTCTGCTTCTGGACTTTATTCTTTTGCATTGGTCTACATGTCTGTCATAGGCCAAAATCATACTGTATGATTACCAGATCTTTATAGTAAGTTGTGAAATCACATAGTATAAGTTCTCCAACTTTTTCTTCTCATAATTGTTCTAATTCTTCAAAGTTTTTTGAATTCCCAGAATTTGCATATTTTTAAAAATAAGCCTGGTGAGCTTTTAGTTGGAATGATGTTGAATCTTTAGACCAGTTTGCAGTGAATTATCTTAAACATATTGAATGTTCTGAGTCATGAACACAGTATATCTTTACATTTATTTTGTCTTCATTGATTTCTCTCAGTGGTGTTTTACAATTTTCTTTTGGGTAATTATATATTTGATAAAACTATTCCTAAGTATTTTATGATTTGGGCTATTGTACATGATGTTATTTCAATTTTATTTTGCAGTTGTTCATTGCTACTATATAGAAATACTATTAGTCATTGCACAATAACTTTCTATCCTGTTACCTTCCCAAACTCAGTTATTAGTTGTAGAAGCTTTTTTATATGCAGATTCTTTTAGAATATATAAGTTCATGGTTATGTTTTCTGTGAGTAAATCCAGTTTTACTTCCAATTTGTATGCTTTTTTTCTTCTTATTATACTTGCTAGGACCTCTAGAACAATGTTGAATAAAAATGATTAATCATTCTTATCTTTTGCTCAATTTTATTCAGACTTTTCCACTTAGTAAAATATTAGTTGTAGAAGTTTTGTTGATGCTTTTCATTCATTAAGAAAGTTCCCTTTAATTTCTAGTTTTCTGAGAGTTTTTTCTTTAAATCATGAATGGATGAACAATTTTGTCAAATGTATTTCTGCATCTTTTAAGATGATCTTATGAGTTTTATTTTTTATCTTTTATGTTAATATGGTAATCAATAGGTAAACCAACTATGTGTATGTGTGTTCATGTGTATGTATGTGTAATTTACCAACCAAGACCTGCATTGTTGAGATAAACCCCATTAAATCATGACAGTGTATTATCTTTGTATATGCGGTTGGACTCAATTTGCTAATACCTTGTTACTCATGATAATTCTAATCTTGAAATTGTTCCACTTCAGGTCATGTTTACATTTTCTCATTCACCATCTTCCCATTTAACTGAAACTGCATGTTCTTGTCACTGATGACCTTCAAATAGTTAAGTGTAATTTCCTTACTTATTTTTAGTCCTTAGTCTCATTAACTTTCTAGTAATAATAAATAGTACTGGTCATCTCCTTCCTAAAATTCCCATTCTTTGCTTTCCTGACCTTGTACTATACATCTTGTTGCTCTCTCATTTCCTTTGATTCTACTATGGGTTCCCCTTTTTTCTCTAGTCTTTTAGCACTTGGCATAGCATCCATTTTGATATATCTTCTACCTTTATATAAACATGTCCTGCCTCCCTAGATTTCTATTGTAAGCCTCTCTTTGTATTACCAGTGTCTATTATGACATCCTTTCCCAAAAGATATTCAGAAGTATTTGTGAATGACAGCAATAGTGGATTATGAAGACTTCTCTAATATTTGTAAGGGGTTTGGTCTCCAACGAATGTATCTCTACAATGATTTGCATATTATATTTGTTAGAGAAACATTTATAAATAAACTGTCTCTTCATTCTGATGTTTTATATAGAACTTCATAGGAAAGCCAAGAAGAGACCTCTCTTCTGTAGCTGCTTCCAGTATCTCATTTGGTTGACCGCAAAAAACAGTCACACTTCAACACTGAAATTTTTGTTTCAGACACCAACACTTTTGCACAGACTTCTGGTATTAGCCATCATTATACCATCAAATCCAAGTCAATATCTCACAGTCTTGCCAAAATATGAACAGATCATCACTACTAATTAAAATCTGAATCTCTTCTATGGATTCTTGGAGCCCAACTCCTACCTGTAAAGTCAAGAGGGAAATGGGGAAGGAGAAGGTTAAAATTTCACTGATGGAATCATCCCTTCACCCTCCAGCTGTGAACAATTAGGCTCATCAGCATTCCCTTCAGGAAACTCCTGCTGCTTTATTAGAACTAACAGGCAACAGAATTTTGACTTTTTGATAGGTGGGGTTATAAATCTCCCATCAAGACTGGTGAGGACAAGCTAAATTTATGTGCACAGTAGAATCTTTAATTACAGACCCCATAAGATGCTCAACCTAAAAATGTCCTATTTGTTCCAAGGTAGGAGTGGGAGGGGATGAAGGAACCAGATCTAGACTAAGGAATTATTTTCTTTTAACCAAATCTAACAGCAGGGTGGGTAACAGCTGTGCAGAACAAGATCTCTGAATTTCTCTGGTGTGTCAACTAAAGAATCTTTGCTCGTGAAATTCTTCCCTTTACATGTCTAGACAAAATTTTACTCCTTTCATTGAATTTTATAATTTTTTTACACATTCTTTTATGTAAAAATAAGTCATTCAGCTCTTTGGAAAGAACACAGCAAAGATGAAGGAAACAAATTGAATTTTAGTGTGTCTTATTAATAAAACAAAATCCTACGTGAGAGAACAAAACAGATCTATTAAACCATAAAATATTTTCAACTCCCTTTTTTTAATGCCACTTTATCTTTAAAAGCTTCATGTTTAATCCAACAAATTAAATAAATATAGCTTCTCGTTACACATAAGTTCCATAAAAATGCATATATTATAACCAAATTTCATTTTCAAAATTAATTCCTTCTCAAAACCCAAAAGTCCCTAGTTGCTTTAATTCATCTTTGGTGTGCATGATCAGAGAGGTTTTAAACTGGCAGAGTTTTGGCGTGCCCTAGGTGGCTCAATCCGTTAAGCATTCAACTCTTGGTTTGGCTGAGGTCATGATCTCAGGGTTGTGAGATTGAGCCCCATGCTGGGTTTGGTGCTCAGCACAGAGTCTGCTTGAGATTCTTTCTTCCTCTGTCTCCCTCCCCCTCTGCTCCTTCCCCTGCTCACGCTTTCTCTCACTCTCTTTCAAATAAATAAATAAATAAAATCTTTAAACTGGTACAGTTTTTAGCCAGAAATATTTCCAGCTCTCCTATTGGTGGCTGAGATACCTATTCTTAAAGAGAGTTTGGAGAGACTATCTTAAATATCTGATTTTTTTTTTCTCATTTCCCTATTTTCAAACTTGCTTCACCACATCTCCACTCTATTACCTCTAATCCCGGAAAGATCTTTCTAGAACATAAATCACTCTCATTTCCTTGCTTAACATCTTTATCATTTCCCCCACAGAATTCAAAATAAAATTCAAATGTCTTACCATGGCATACACAGTCCTTCATGATTTTGTTCTAACTTCATTTCTGTCACCCTACATTTAGAAAGGCAGGATCTCCATGAAGGCAGGAATTCCATCCTTGGCAGTTTTTACTTCTGTATCCCAACACCTAGCACTAACACTTAATTCTTCTAAATTGGTGGACAGATGGATGGATGGATGGATGAATAATTTTATGTCTTTCAAGGTCATCATTCATTGATGGTGCTCACATTAGAAAGAGTTCATATGATGTTTATAAAGATGTTCACATACTTCTGGATGGGATCCTGGGAAGTTTGATGTATTTGTATATTTATTAAGTTTCAATAACATTTTGGGTAACAGCAAAGGCTTCAGATTTTTTTTAATTTCTCAGAGTTCTGTATATGCAATAATTCCTCAAAAACTGTTGAACAAAATTTAATGTTGTCTGTATTCTCTACGTATCCTTTTCCTTTGCTTTTAGAAATAAAATCAACCTATCAAGGCTGTTTTGTGTGTGGCACTGCCACAGAAGGAGATAGAACTGAGGCATGAAACACAACTATTTTGGTGCCCAAACACCACCACCAGCAGCTTTTAGAAAAAGGTCCGTTTGGCGGTCAGGAAAACCTCACGGAGAAGTTAAAATCTGATCTGATGCCTGCAGGAAGGGGAAGGTTTCGATGGGGAGGGAAGTGTGGATTTCCCAAAGGGCAAGATCTCAAGCAGCCAGGAACATTAAAGGCAAAGACAAGAGCAAAAGTAATACAATCCCCTACAATTCCCGTCACTATTCCCTTTATGTTGAGACATTAGTATAATAGGATTACATATTCCTTCTGCCCAACAATTCCACTTTAATTTTATTACCATTCTAAACTCATTAAAAATACACTCTGACTCCTCACTGAGCCACAACACTAATGAGGTGGCACCATTAGCATCAGGGCTTAGTCGAAGTAATTACCTCTAGCTACATTTTGGCTTCTTCATTGAAATGCGGGAATGTGAAGACGTGATTCTGGAAGTACTTTAGCAGGGTTTAGAACAGATGCTTTCTCCTGGAACACTGACTCCAGGAATTGTCAAACACTTGGGAACGGTCAGCCATAAAAATAATTATTTCTGTTCAAAATGAATGACTAGAATCAGATTCCTAGTTCCCAGGATTTTATTGTTGACACTATTGATGACACTCTCTAAGGGTATTGTTGGTGAATTCTAGTTTATGTGCTATGGTTTCTTACACTACAAAGCCCCGTCTTATTTTTTTTAAGTTTATGAGGTTTTGTTGTTATTCTTGTTTTTTAAATAGTGACAAAAAGTTTTTTTAAAGAAGAGTAGGAGAAATGAAGCCTACAGATCAGGCTTTATTTATAATATGTGGTGTGGGGAGTGGGCAGCAATGACGAGAGAAAATAACAAACTGCTAGCAGAAAAGTAGACTTTATTATTTGTGGAAAGCATGTGACTGGGAGTTGTAGTGGATGAAGTACCAGTATTCTTGTCCTTAAGAGGATGGAACAGTTATATCTGGGGCCATCTGGAGTCTCATGAGGCAGATATGCTGGGAGATTGGGGGAAAACAATAACTGGGCAGAAGGCTAAATGACCCCAAACAGACAGAAAGTGAATGCTTGGGGTGGGGGTGGGGGTGGGGGTATGCTAGGATGTCCTGGGTTACAGCCACTGTGCAACACCGACCACATATGCAGGTGACCCAACCCTGAAAGTCCCCTCCACCATGATGGGCACAGTGATGCTCCTTCTTTGGCATGGCTTCTGCCTCAGCCACCCTCATTTTCATCCTCATGAGGTTCATGAGATACATAGATGGTGCTTGGCTCATGGACAGCCTGTCTCCTTCTAGGACAAAACTTGCTTAACTGCTATTATGCATTCCTCTTAGCATCTCACCCTGGTGCCCCACACAAGTCTCGCCCTCCTGGGGCATCCTGTGCTCCCAGACTACCCTTCAAAGCCTTGCTGTTGCTCCCAGGGCTGCCGTTTGTCCTTTTCGAAACCCCTTCCCCCATCACAAATTTCCAACAGCCCCCTAACCTGGCCATGGCTCTTTGCTCACTGGCATCAGGCAAACTGCTTGTTTCTAGTGCCCAAAGAGAGAGGCAGAGACAGTGCTACAACTGGGGAAATTCTACAGACTCCTTGCAGTGACCTCTGCATCACCGGGGCTTCCTTATCCTTCCCCCGATCCTGCTGTTCAGATGACTTAACATGTTCTCTCTCCCCACAGATCATTTCCCATGGCAGGTCTCTGCTGAGAAGGCTTCCTTCCCTGCTGCCCACTCTCCCTTGTCCTTCTCTTCATTTCCTAGAGCACCTCATGGGGAGCTATGGGTTTGATACTTCCTTGTCCTCTGCTGAACTGTATGGGACCCCTGACATAGGGATCATGTTGTGTTTCTTCTCTTTCTAACCCTCCAGCACCCCATGGTGACCACTTGTTTACAACAGATAATAAATGAATCTCAGGTAGATGCTGGCACTACCAAAGGGACACAAAGATCTACTCACTCAATGGAGATTTTTTTTTTTTTTGAGATCCTATTACGTGAGGCAGTGTGGCCAATCCTGAGACACCCGGGCCTCCTGTAGCTTCCAGCACAGTGAGGGAGACATCATACAAATACTTAATTTGCAAAGAGTGATAAAATTGCCATGGAGAACTACAGAATGAATTTATAATGGACTTATCTTACTTAGTTTGAGGAGACATAGTTTTGCTATGGCACAGTGTAAATGTAATAAATGAATGAAGGAATGAATACAGCTAAGGGGAGGAGGAAATATGTGTAAGGAAGTGCCCAACTAACTTAATACACTTTATTGCCTAAATAAACCCACGTGAAATGAGAAAAAAGAAGCTGCTAATCTTAATCAATGAAAATCATAAGATAAATAGTTTCACTGAAAATAACTTTAGAGATCAACCAAAGCTGTGCTATTAAAATTTCAGGACACTCTGGAACCCTGAAACCAGAACCATGTTTGCAGACAATTGCAAGGAGACCCTCTAAAGCTCGTGAATGCCATGATAAGGACTCCTACTCTAAAAGCATTTTTCTTGGGCGCCTGGGTGGCTCAGTTGGTTAAGCGACTGCCTTCAGCTCAGGTCATGATCCCAGGGTCCTGGGATCGAGTCCCGCATCGGGCTCCCTGCTCTGCGGGGAGCCTGCTTCTCCCTCTCCCACTCCCCCTGCTTGTGTTCCCTCTCTCGCTGTGTCTCTCTCTGTCAAATAAATAAATAAAATCTTTAAAAAAATAAATAAATAAATAAAAGCATTTTTCTTAAAATACTTTCAGATTTATGACATAATGTACAATCAGCATGTATTAGAATTTTCCAATCAGAGCCACAGCATACTCAGAACAGCAGGTCCTCCTAAAAACTTTGATTTGTTCAACAAATTCCAAAGAAAAGATGCTTTCCTTGAAAAAAAAAATCCACAAGAGTCAAAACACAAATCTAGAATACATTCTCTTAAACCCTGTTTTATGAGAGATGCAAAAAAGGAGAAATAGTCTGTAAAAAAGACAGATCCAAGATGTTTGAAAGCTCTGAGAACCAGATCCATATCTTAAATAGGAACAAAGCCAAAATGAAACATTATCTTAGTTTTCTTCTCGGTAAAGTGAGATATTTTATTTCTCTTGTAAACATGGGAATAAAAGAAAGTGCTTTTTCTGCCAAATGTACATGACCCAGTTCTTTCTAGTAGGAGAAAAATCAATAAGAAAGGATACTGAATAAGTGTAGAACAGCAAAATCAGGAAGAGATCACTGTTTTTTAATCTTTTTACACAATATAACAAAAACTATGTCTCAAATTTAGAGAAATTTCAGAGTTTACAGATGCCATCTTAGAGTGGTTTTTATTATTTTTTAAATTTTTTTAAAGATTTTATTTATTTATTTGAGAGACAGACACAGCAAGAGAGGGAACACAAGCAGGGGGAGTGGGAGAGGGAGAAGCAGGCTTCCCACTGAGCAGGGAGCCTGATGTGGGGCTCGATCCCAGGACCCTGGGATCATGACCTGAGCCAATGGCAGATGCTTAATGACTGAGCCACGCAGGCGCCCCATAGGGTGGTTTTTAAAACATAGGCTAAGGAGCCTAACCCCAAGATACAAATGAATCTGAGTCTTTTTCGAACTGAGTGACCTTGGTCTACCCATTTAACCTTTCTGAGACTGTTTTCCTTTTTTGTAAAATGGGGGAAATAATAATAATTACAAGAGTAATAATAATAGCTTCATAGGGCAGTATAAACATTAAACAAGATAATCCATATTTAGAACAATACTTGGCACACTAACAAAATGCAGGAAAGAAAGTGGAAAAGAAAAAGCAAGAAAGAAAAATATTTCCACATTACAGAGTTAAGTAAAAAACAGAATATGTTTCTATGTATAACTACCACCTTTTTTTTTAAGTGGGTTCCACACCTAGCATGGAGCCCAATGTGGGGCTTGAACTCACAACCCTGAGATCAAGACCTGAGCTAAGATCAAGAATCGGATGCTTAACTGACTGAGCCACCCAGGCTCCCCCCAACGACCATCTTTTAAAATACTTTTAAAATACATTATCAGAAAAAATTGGAGGTGGGGATTTCACAAAGAAATGGCCTAAGAAAGAGGCAAATATGGAAAAGAAAACAGAGAACCCCCCTCAGCTGAGCCTGTTTCTCCATTCTCTGCTATTCTTTCAGAACTCAACTCCCAGATAACAATGGAACCAATCATGACCGGATAAGATTCTTCTAGTTCTATGTCTGTTTCAAGAACTTTGCTTTAAAATCAAAATATGCCTTGGGGCGCCTGGGTGGCTCAGTCAGTTAAGTGTGGGACTCTTGATTTCGGCTCAGGTCATGATCCCAGGGTCGGGAGACTGAGCCCCTCATTTGTTCCGCACTAGGTGTGGAGCCTGCTTAAGATTCTCTTCCTCTCTCTGTGCCCCACCCCCAGCTTGCACGCACAATGGTGCAAGAGCATCTTCAAGCAGACTCCCCCCTTAGCAGAGCCCAACAAGGAGTTCGCAACCCATTGAGATCATGACCTGAGCCAAAACCAGGAGTCAGATGCTTAACAAAGTGAGCCACCAGGTGCCCCCAAATAGGTTTATAATGTAGGTAAACATATATAAACCACAATGAAAAGCAAAAAATGCTCTCCAAATGCCTCACCATCATATGAAAACATATGTGAGTAAAATTACGCACAGAAAGACAGGCATTCACGCACGAGGCACGTTATCTTGAAGAAGTTTGAAATGGTTAATTTGCTAAGAGAAGGACCAACATCAGCATAGAATCAGCCCAAAGGAGATTTTCCTGACAACTCTGAACTAGTCAAGACAGGCCCTACAGGGGTCTGCTGTGCATAAACATACTTTGTCCCTCCTCAGGGAAGCAAGCAGAGTTTATAGTTGATTTCTGTTCCCATTGATTCCTCGGAGCAGTGCTCTTGAATCAAGCAGCTGCCAGGCTGCTCACTGGCTTCCAGGCCGAGCGACTCCAAAGGCAGCCGGCACCGTCTTGCCGGGCTCTGCAGAACGTCCCGAGGCCCTCCCGGGACACAGCAGCTCCCGGGTAAGTCATCTGGCCGCTCCCCGCGGTGCGCTGTTCCTCTGCGGGCTGCTCTTCCCGGCGGCAGCGGGAGCCACACTCCTGTCTCAGGGACGGCTCGGGAACCACACGCCCCAGAAACGACATGCTGCGGATGCCCCCTGTGCGCCCCACACCTGGACCTCACACGTCCTTGGCGATCCCTGAACCCTTAGAAGACCATTTTCAGAGTATGAAATATGTAAGTTAAATATTTTACAAGGTAAGAAGGGAAAGTATTTACCCAGGAACTAGTTTTATGTGATGATTTGGAAGGGAGGAAATAAAGGAGCATTCAAGGTAGACAGATGTCTGTTATTAAGTTCAAAATGTTTCTTTTCTAGTCCCTCAAACCTATTGAAGTGTTCTACTTTATCCCATAAGTTCTAGTGGCAAAAAAAAAAAAAATTTAAATGCGTTGACCTAGGATTTGGTGATTTTTTTTTAACTCACACTGCAAATGATAGTGTGTTTCTAAGATGGCTATAAGGGGGGTTAATGGAGTAGATGGAGCATACATAGGAATACTCAGGGCACTCAAGAAAACCAGTGAGTTGCTGCACACACTTGGCAAAATGTACTCAAAGCCACTAACAAAGCTGCCCTCTCTGGGCTGGCTCATCTCATACTCTTCTTAAGGCTCTGCCACTCTCAAATGTATTCTACCCTTCTCTGGGGGGGAAAAAAAGGGGGGGGGCGCCAGGGTGGTGCAGTCGCTTAATCATGGGACTCTTGGTTTCGGCTCAAGTCATGATCTAGGGATTGCGAGATGGAGCCCTGCATTGGGATCCACGCTCAGCGGGGACTCTGCTGGAGATTCTCTCTCTCCCTCTCCCTCTGCGCCTCCCACTCATGCTTTCTCTCTCTCAAATAACTAAATCTTAAAAAAAGAAAAAGTACATGGAATAGAAACCTAAAAATGAATGCCATTTTCAGGCCATTCATTTTCCTACAGACAGAAAACATACTAAGCACATAACATTGTGCAGAAAGACAAACACTATACGATCTCACTTAATATGTGGAATCTCAAAAAGTCGAGCTTGTAGAAATGGAGAGTAACCAAAAGACAACCGACAGAATGGGAGAAGATATTTGCAAATGACATCTCAGATAAAGGGCTAGTATCCAAAATCTATAAAGAACTTATCAAACTCAACACCCAAAGAATAATCCAATCAAGAAATGGGCAGAAGACATGAACAGACATTTCTGCAAAGAAGACATCCAAATGGCCAACAGACACATGAAAAAGTGCTCAACGTTGCTCGGCATCAGGGAAATCCAAATCAAAACCTCAGTGAGATACCACCTCACACCAGTCAGAATGGCTAAAGTTAACAAGTCAGGAAATGACAGATGCTGACGAGGATGTGGAGAAAGGGGAACCCTCCTACACTGTTGGTGGGAATGCAAGCTGGTGAAGCCACTCTAGAAAACAGTATGGAGGTTCCTCAAAAAATTGAAAATAGAGCTACTGTATGACCCAGCAATTGCACTACTGGGTATTTACCCCAAAGATACAAACGTAGTGATCCAAAGAGGTACGTGCACCCCAATGTTTATAGCAGCAACGTCCACAATAGCCAAACTATGGAAAGAGCCTAGATGTCCATCAACAGATGAATGGATAAAGAAGATGTGGTGTGTATACACACACACACACACACACACACACACACACACACACAATGGAATATTATGCAGCCGTCAAAAAAAACCCACAAAAAAACAAAAACGAAATCTTGCCATTTGCAACAACATGGATGGAACTAGAGGGTATTATGCTAAGTGAAATAAGTCAATCAGAAAAAGACATGTATCTTATGATCTCACTGATATGAGGAATTCTTAATCTCAGGAAACAAACTGAGGGTTGCTGGAGTGGTGAGGGGTGGGAGGGATGGGGTGGCTGGGTGATAGACACTGGGGAGGGTATGTGCTATTGTGAGTGCTGTGAATTGTGTAAGACTGATGAATCACAGACCTGTACCTCTGAAACAAATAATACATTATATGTGAAAAAAAAAGAAGATAGTAGGAAGGGAAAAATGAAGGGGGGAGGGAATCAGAGTGGGAGATGAACCATGAGAGACTATGGACTCTGAGAAACAAACTGAGGGTTTTAGAGGGGAGGGGGGTGGGGGATGCGTTAGCCTAGTGATGGGTATTAAGGAGGGCACATATTGAATGGAGCACTGGGTGTTATACACAAACAATGAATCATGGAACACTACACCAAAAACTAATGATGTAATGAATGGTGGCTAACATAACATAATAAAATTAAATTTAAAAAAAAAAGAAATGGAGAATATAATGGGGGCGGGGGGGGGGGGTCAAAGGGTACAAACCTCCAGTTATAAGATGAGTAAGTTTGGAGGATCTAATGTACAGGATGGTGATTATAGTTAGGAATACTGCATTGTATATTTGAAATTTGCTGAGAGAGTAGATCTTAAGTGTTCTCACCACAAAAAAGGAAAAATGGTAATTGTGTGAGGTGATGGATGTGTTAATTAGCTTGATTGTGGTAATCATTTCACAATGTATACATATATCAAATCATCATGTTGTATATATCAAATATATACAATTTTTATTTGTCAGTTATACTTCAATAAGCTAGGGAAAAACATTAGGGGAAGAAGGTATATTGTCTCAGTGTGTTTATGATAAATACATTAGGTTGTTTGCATTCATAACCAAATCCAGAAACATTTTAAATATTTAACGGGTTATAGTCATAGTTAATTTAAAATTTGAAATGTATATATAATGCATATTACAGAGAAATATGATATTCAATGAAAGCCATTTGATTCTTAGAAGTATTATGTTAGCATAAAATATTATAATGGAACTGGAATGAAAATACAAGTTCGAGAGGGGGGAAAGATGGCGGAGGAGTAGGGGACCCTATTTCAACTGGTCCCCGGAATTGAGCTGGATATATACCAGACCACTCTGAGCACCCACAAAACCAGCCTGAGATGTAAGAAGATCTGGATCTCTACAAACAGAATATCGCAGGCGGTTGGTTTTGAGGTATGAAGCGGAGAGGCGTGATTCTGCCAGCAGATATCGGAGGATAAACGGCGGCGGGAGGGTGCCTGGCCGTGGGGATCCTACACCGCCGGTGAGTGACAGCCTTGCGCGCTGCACTCGGGGCATAGACTCCCAGACTGGTAGCACCGGGGAAGAACTTTAGGGCAGCCCCCGGGGTGGAAAACCAGACCGGCGGAGTCGCACGCACGCGAACCGCAGCCCCCCCCACCCCAACAGAAACCGGAGCGACAGTCACGCGCATGCGAACTGCAGCCTCCGAGAAGGAAACCCGGTGCGCCGGGGTCGCGCCGGTGAACTGCAACCCCCGGGGGTGGAAACCCCAAGCGGCGGAGTCAAGCGCGCGCGTACTGGGAGCAGCTGGCGGTTTTAGAAGCACAAAGGGCAGAGACGTGCCTCGACCTGGAGGCAGGACTGGGAGCGCTGCGGAGGGGCGCACAACCCAGGACGCTGCAGTTTATAGCAGCACAGATAGAAACGGAGACGGTGTGGCCTGGAGAGCTCACTGAAGAACAGACTGAGGTCTCTCTGCTCTGAGGCAGAGGGTTGGAAACGGTCTCTTCTGCTCTGACTCGTGGAAGAGACATGGAAAGCCGCCAGGGAAAGGCGCCAGAGAACAAAAGCCCCAAAGACTGATTCCCACTGAGCCCATCCCCCGCCAAAGGGGCGCAGGGCAACTCCGCCCAAACAGGGTTGCCTGACTAACAGTGTGGCAGGCCCCTCCCGCAGAAGACAGGCTGGGAAAACAAGAGGCCAGCAACCCTAAGGTCCCAAGAAAACAGGTGCATCTTGCTTGGGTTCTGGTCAATAATTTGGACTCTATACATTCCCTCAAACACCCATCAACAGAATGACTAGGAGGAGAAGCCCCCAAAACAGAAAAGACTCAGAGATTATGACTTAGGCTGCAGATTTACAAATGGATGCAGATATAACCAAGATGTCGGAGATGGAATTCAGGCTAACAATTGTGAAGACAATGGCTAGAATGGAGAAATCAATTAATGGCAACATAGAGTCTCTAAGAGCAGAAAAGAAAGCTGAATTGGCAGAACTTAAAAATGCTATCAATGAGATCCAATCCAATCTAGATAATCTAGCAGCTAGGGTAACTGAGACAAAAGAGAGAATAAGCGATCTGGAAGACAGTATAATAGATAAAAAGGGAAAAGAGGAGGCCAGGGAAAAACAACTCAGAATCCATGAAAACAGAATCAGAGAAATAAGTGACACCATGAGGTGTTCCAGTGTCAGAATCATTGGAATCCCAGAGGGAGTGGAGAGAGAGAGAGGGCTAGAAGATGTATTTGAGCAAATCGTAGCTGAGAACTTCCCTAATCTGGGGAATGAAGCAAACATTCGAGTCCTAGAGGCAGAGAGGACCCCTCCTAAGATCAAGGAAAACAGGCCAACACCCTGGCATGTAATAGTAAAACTTGCAAATCTTAGAACCAAGGAAACCATCTTAAGGGCAGTTAGGGGGAAGAGAGTCCTTACGTACAGAGGGAGGAACATCAGAGTAATGTCAGACCTATCCACAGAGACCTGGCAAGCCAGAAAGGCCTGGCAAGACATATTCAGGGTACTAAATGAGAAGAACATGCAGCCAAGAATACTTTATCCAGCAAGGCTTTCATTTAGAATGGATGGAGAGATGCAGAGCTTCCACGACCGGCAGAAGTTGAAAGAATATGTGACCACCAAGCCGGCCCTGCAAGAAATATTAAGGGGGGGTTCTATAAAAGGAGAAAGACCCCAAGAGTGATCTACAACAGAAATTTACAGGGACAATCTATAAAAACAACGTCTTCACAGGCAACAATTGACAATTAATTCATATCTTTCAATAATCACTCTCAACGTGAATGGCCTAAACGCTCCCATAAAACGGCACAGGGTTGCAGATTGGATAAGAAGACAGGACCCATCCATATGCTGTCTACAACAGACTCATTTTGAACCTAAAGATACATCCAGACTGAAAGTGAAGGGATGGAGATCTATCTTCCATGCCAGCGGACCTGAAAAGAAAGCTGGGGTAGCAATTCTTATATCAGACAAATTAGATTTTAAACTAAAGACTGTAATCAGAGACACAGAAGGACATTATATCATTCTTAAAGGGTCTATCCAACAAGAAGATCTAACACTTGTTAATATCTATGCCCCCAACATGGGAGCAGCCATATACATAAGCCAACTGTTAACCAAAATAAAGAGTCATATTGATAACAATGCGTTAATTGTAGGAGACCTCAATACTCCACTCTCAGCAATGGACAGATCATCTAAGCAGAAAATCAACAAGGAAACAAGAGCTTTGAATGATACATTGGACCAGATGGACCTCATAGATATTTATAGAACATTCCATCCTAAAACAACAGAATACTCATTCTTCTCGAGCGCACATGGAACTTTCTCCAGAATAGACCACATACTGGGTCACAAATCAGGTCTCAACCGATACCAAAAGATTGAGATTATGCCCTGCATATTCTCAGACCATAATGCTCTAAAACTGGAACTCAATCACAAGAAACAATTTGGAAGAAATTCAAACACTTGGAAGCTAAAGACCATTCTGCTCAAGAATGTTTGGGTCAACCAAGAAATCAAAGAAGAACTTAAACAATTCATGGAAATCAATGAGAATGAAAACATATCAGTCCAAAACCTATGGGATACTGCAAAGGCGGTTCTAACGGGGAAATACATAGCCATCCAAGCCTCACTCAAAAAATTAGAAAAATCCCGAATTCACCAACTAACTCTACACCTTAAAGAACTAGAGAAAAAGCAACAACCGATGCCTAAGCCATGCATTAGAAGAGAAATAATTAAAATTAGCGCAGAAATCAATGAATTAGAAACCAGAAACACAGTAGATCAGATCAATGAAACTAGAAGTTGGTTCTTTGAAAGAATTAATAAGATTGATAAACCACTGGCCAGACTTATCCAAAAGAAGAGAGAAAGGACCCAAATTATAAAATTATGAATGAAAGGGGAGAGATCACGACTAACACCAAGGAAATAGAAACAATTATTAGAAATTATTATCAACAAGTATATGCCAATAAACTGAGCAATCTGGATGAAATGGAGGCCTTCCTGGAAACCTATAAGCTGCCAAGACTGAAACAGGAAGAAACTGACAACCTGAATAGGCCAATAACCAGTAACGAGATTGAAGCACTGATCAAAAACCTCCCAAAAAACAAGAGTCCAGGGCCTGATGGATTC